>NW_019385621.1:237104-243790 GCF_000671375.1 Centruroides sculpturatus | reverse complement strand
AGTATGTAAATTAGGTACCGTAAGTCTAATACAGTACTGTAATTTTATACATTTCTTGTGAAAGAAACATTTCTTATTCAACGCCGATAAAAATTATTTATATTAATGATGTCTCCAAAGTTCAACGATGTTTTCGCAGAAAAATAAGTTATCAGAAATCGGCCGCGGTTTGGTGTGCTGCTTCGCGACGAAAACAAGCTGCAGCAATGGCGATGTCGAATGGTGCACACTCGGTAAGTAATCCTACATTTTTTTGTTTATAGCGTAGTTTATACGGATTATTTTTTCCAAAAAAAATATACGTATTTTGGAAATGTTGAGTCGGAATAGTCTAGAATTGATTAATTTTATGGAAGAAAACCTTTCAAACAGCCGTAGTCTGTAAACTTGATACGTGTCGGGCTGTGATTGGAAGGACTCGTAAGAAATCGGATTCCTAAAGAATGGAACGTATCTATATCTTATTATAGGGGGTCGACTGTATATGATTTCATGGTCTCTGCGAAAATGCGGTATAAAAATAAACGTATTTAAATTTTTTATTATGGTGTCTTTTTTCTGTAAACTAAATTGATATCCAATTCAAAAAATTCAACTACATTACAATCTATATATATATATAACCCATTCAACGGTGTCTGTCCGCGTAACAGTTTGATAACGGACACTAGAGGCGCCCCTATCGTGTGTCATATTTCAAACATTCAAATTAACAATTTTAATTATTATTTAAATTAACAATATAAATTATTATTATTCATTTGGCCCATATATTATTATTTGGTGAATATAACAATATAAATAATTCAGTATATTTGTAATAGGAATTTATTATATCAGGGACTTATATCTCGCGAAGGGTCGCGAGTAGGGATATGGTTTGTTTGACTTTATTGTTCGCACAGGTGCTACAGTTTGGGGGTCGCCATCTCTTCATTCGGAGGGTAAATATTACCATTGGGACTTTAACAGAGCTGTACAGCATATTGATAGGAACAAGAAAGTCAAAGGAACCATGCCTCATGGAAATTTGTAAGTAACGCCCACTAGGGGGCGTCCCAGGCTACTAGTTATTTTATATTCCGAAAGTTGTAGGAATTTATTATTATCGTTTAATATTTTGGCCACAGTCACCTACATAGGCCAAAATTACCCCATTATACGGTACTTCTATTATAGTTGAACAAACATAATTTTTATACTTATTAGTATTATTGATTGTTTGTTTCTTTTAGAAAACAGACTTAAAAATAATTATACAGTGAATAACTTTTTGTTTCATAAGAAAATTGTATAATTGAGTTTTATATGAAAATTTTTGTTCTGTTGCAAAAGAAGATAAAACCTCCAACGCTCCTTAAAGCGTCCAGAATTAAATTTTGTCTGTGGATTTATAGGAAAATATAAAAAAAATTATTACAATATTTCAGCACAAGAATACATCACTAAAGAACAGTTTCGTCACAAATGTTACAATGTAGAAAATTGCAAACGCAATCTGACAACGAAAATTGATAAATGTCAGAGATGACTTTACATCAGGAGTCGCCAAAGTGGTCGATATGGACCCCCAAGGTCGATGCAACATCATTCGGGGTCGATTAGGGGGTCGATGCGGCTAAGGGGTCACAATCTGTTTTTTTTTTTTTTTTTTTGCTTGGACAGAGACCACAACCCACAACGTTTTTTTTTATTATTTTTTCGCTCATGCATATACTCTTGTAATAAAACTTTACGGTGGAGATCAATGTGAGGCTTTGGAAAGTGATTGGGGGTCGACGGTTAAAAAAGTTTGGCGACCCCTGCTTTACATCTTACAGATATGCCTCATTTGTCATGAAATCGTTCATTAATTATGTGTCCTTGTGTAATATTGTATTAAATTTTTTAATATTTTTTTCTACTACCTGTTTCAAAGTAAATAATTTCATTACTATCGCATGTCAGCTGAATTTTTTTTTTTTTACAACAGTCTGTATAGAGCAATAGTAATGCATAGCTAAATAATTTTATAACAATATCTTTATTTTAATTCTAGTTTTACTTGTAAGATTTTTAAATAATAGATAGCGTATACTTATATATATATATATGAACTTACCGTCACACTAGTTAATTTCTTTCCACAGATAGAGTAAATGGTCTAGCTGAAAAGATATGTAATCCTTGCTACCAAATTTCTGAATGCTCTCTAATGGGATGTACTATATAAGAACAAATAAGTATCGTATCGCCTGAAAACAAGGTCTTATGACCTCCGAAAACTGATCGCTAATCCTTACTTGCCTTGTCCATTCAAGATGAGGACGTACTGTACATGTGATTTGCGCTGTTGATTTTCATATAATTTTTCATGTAATTGAGGCGGAACGTTAGCGACAACATGGCTAGTGTCTCCATATGAATCCGCTAGAAAGAAAGAAAGAAAAGAAGCGAAGAGAACGAACACAATTCCGAAAGTCATATAGAAAAATATAAGTTGCAGAATTGTGTTCGTTCTCAAAATCTGTTCGATCGATTTTGAGAAAACTGCCATTTTCCATTAATTGCGATGAAGAATCTTAAAATATAATATAATATGGGGTCTATAACTTTATTTACGAGATATAAGGTCATTTCACGAGCGCGCGAGACAAAGCGATATTGTACGAATTACGTGACTTTGTTTCGTAATTTGCACGATTCTATGGGCTTATAGAATTGATTACGAAAACTATTTAGTTACTTATGACTAATGAACAGGCTATTTAGTTGACTAGAAATGAGTTCCTTCTCAAACTATAATGGGCCGATTTCGATAAAATTTCAATATTCCATTAATTGCGATAATAAATCCAAAAATGTAATGAGAGTCTATTTAAATGTAAAAAATAGTTGTCCACAACTTCGTTTTCGATATGCAACGGTATTAAAGTGACAATGTCAGTGTTCCCCGATGCGACTGAGCATGCCTAACGGAATTTAGGCCTAGCGGTCAAAAATAAAAACAGTATTATGTGCGCCTAAGGAAAAATAGGTGCGAAAAACAAACAAAACACAAGAAGAAAGTTCTTGGATTGTTTCTCTTTACCCGGCTGGTACAAGAATCGTGTCTCCCGTGGCCGGCAAGTACAGCGATCGATTCTCCCATTGCCGACAGGTACAGTTCAAGGATACCCTCTTTCGTGGCGGAAAATGCAAAGTTCATCTGTCTTCATCTGTTAGGTATAAGGATTGCCTAACAGGTGCAGAGATCGCTTTTTTCTATCCAGTTCCGCCTCAATTCTATCGCGATACGATAAAGTAGTGCGATGTCCTACTTTATAATACAGTAAGACCCCGCTTAATGCTGGTTCGATATAACATGGTCTTCTGAAAGCCTAAAAAATCTCAAAATTTACGCTGATTCAAATTATCGCGGAATTTCATTGATTCGCATATAATATGATTATTCCCAAACACGAACCAATCAGCAAAAGGTGATAATTCGTCACAGCGCTGTACTTTCCTTAAATCTATGCTTGTTTGGTGCAACTTTGGAAAAAATATAACATCATGGATACCATAGTAAATATCGACTTCGCTTGGCAAGAATTAACTGATAAATGTATGAACAGAGTGTGGAAGAAGTTATGGCTGAAGGTATCCAAGAATTCTCAACGAGAAGAGACTGGTCTGTATCGTTGGTCGACCAAATTGTCAACCTAATCGATACAGCAGACTAGAAGAAGTAGAAGAGCAGTATATTGAGGAGTTACTGCAGATTTCTGACGAGTACCTTACCAACGACGACCTTCAAGAATTGGCAGAATAAGGAATTCGTGTAGAACTGGAAAATAGTGATTCTGAATACGAAGAACCCAAAGGGTTTTTCTACTGATTTCCTTAGTAAAAGTTTAGTAACGATAACCGAAATCGTTGATAAAATTGTAGCAAATGATCCAGTTTTTGAAAGCAGTGTAAAAGCAAGATGAGGCGTTTTGGATTCGATCTCTTGCTACCGACATTTGCTTAACAGAAGAAAAAGAAAGCGACGAATGATCATCACTAGATGAGTTCATCGCAAAAAAACAAGAATTTTAGAAGAGCCAGGACCTTCATCACAAAAAATGAACTTTACATTTCTGCGTGCATATGTTTATGTGTTATTTAACATATATTATTATGCAAATTAATATAAAAATAAATTAAAATTAAAGACTGTTTATTTTTGGTCGCGTATTTCTCTTTCCCTATTTACTCTGTGTTAAAATGGCATCGTTTAACGCTGTTTCGTTTAGCACTTTGTCGTCTAGGAACGTATCCTCCGCGTTAAGCGGGGATCTTACTGTATCTTTATAATATTTAATTGCTATTCATATGTTTGATAAATTAAACCAGTTCATTTTGATTCTGTAAGAAATCTTTTGATTGTCCGGTTATTACAGAACTGTTGAATGGAAAGTTTCACCAGATTTCAACAAATATTATCGTATAGATTACTGAGCAATGATATATCTCAAGATTAAAGATACACCTTTATAAATTTTGGAATAATGTATGTGCCCTTATGAAGACTGTTNATCTTTTGATTGTCCGGTTATTACAGAACTGTTGAATGGAAAGTTTCACCAGATTTCAACAAATATTATCGTATAGATTACTGAGCAATGATATATCTCAAGATTAAAGATACACCTTTATAAATTTTGGAATAATGTATGTGCCCTTATGAAGACTGTTGCTTTAATAGTACCGCCGACACAGCGCTTGTTAAATTAGTCGGCTCTTCTGTTCGGTGTTCTGTTAAGAGGACTCCTATTAATGTAAAACATACAGGAGAAAATCGGGAAAATGAAGGAGCGCTCTGTTAAGTGAACTGCTTCCTTATCCAATGCACTGTTAAATAGACTTAACTAAAGTATAATTTCTTATTATATTTTCTTAAATATGTCTTAGACTAAATATTTACCTTAATGTAAATATTTAGTCTAAATTACAAAGGTTTTTCTCCTAGGTCGTTTTCAACTATAACTTACGTCTGACACTTTTTTTAAAATGCTGGCATAAATTTTACACGGTACACTGAAAAATCAAATTTCTTTATAATTACTACATTCTGTTATATGTTTATTATTTCTTTATTAGCGTCGTCATTTCAGAGTGCCACTGTTATTTCGGTACAGATTGTATGTATCGTCGAGACAAAAATATCNATATATAAAAGACTGTTTTTCTAAGTAATCTAGAATCTAGCTGCAAGGACCTGCTTCTCTGGGTTTTTATTTGTGGGCAAAAAGTAACGATAGTGAAGATTAAGATAATTACATTATAGCCAATCTTACTCGTTTTCACAGAATGCAAGAATTTGGTCCCCCGTTTCCAGACTAATTAGAGACCTGGTCCCGATTCTATTTCTGTACGTCTCCTGTTCACGTCCAGTCAAACAAACTGTTTTTAACGTTTCTGGAACGTTTACAATCGTTCTATAATCGAACCAATATTCGAATTTTATGTTCGAATTCAAATTCGAATATTGTTCGAATTTAATTCGAACAAATTCGAACATAACATTCGAAATAGAAAACCACGTTCAGCCCCATATCTCCCGCACCCTTTTAGCTATCGAGACGCAACCCCCATAGTGCACGAATGGAGACTTGGGGCTACCACCACATACAAACAGCATTCATGTGCGATGTGTAGTTTTTGCGGAAAAGTGAAATATAGGGACACACGTCCATTTATATATATATATATAGATGTACAGATATTTTGTTGTTCTCGTTCAGTTTTAACATATTTGAACTTATGTAATCAGTTAGTTTGCAGAGGATGTTATTTAATTCTTATTGCGCTGCTTGAGAATGTATCCTCCAGTATAAAAGAATTTAGGGTTCTTGTAGACGAATTTGACTGTAAGGCTAGGACTCCACTACCATAAAAACGGCGTAAAAACCCCTCGCCGTAGAAGCTTTTAATCATGTGACCTACTTGCGTTTGCGCTCGGATTACGGTGGAGGTCCGGCTAGCACGAAGTTTTTACGGCAACGGTGCTGCCTCAAGTGTCGAAAGTAAATACTTCTTCGCACGTGAATTGGTAGAAACGAAAGACGGTTGTATACGTGATGTATCGATATAAAGACAATGATTATATTCTACGAGTTTTTTCTGTACTATAATTACAAATGTAGTAAAAATAATATCCTTACTTTCATATACAGTAGATCCCCCTATAAAACCGTTTCCTATAGTTATGATTCCTATAAAAATTGTGGCAGTATCCGTAAACGACGGTAAAAATAACTCCTATAATACGTAAAACGTCATTGGGCAGCCAAACTACTTTCCCGCCGTCCGTAGCGCCACGCTACGGACGTTTAGGTGGATAAATTGAGTTTAGTATCGTCTGTTCATATAATTATATATAAATTAGGTACTGTACATATAATTATATATTAATTATATATAAATTAGGTACTGTATATATAATTATATATTAACTTAATTTATTGTAACTTTATTATAATTAAATATATATTTTTCGCCGTCTAGCGTCACGCTACGGCGAGTTAGGCGACCTATCGTCTGTTTAGTACTGTAATTTTATACATTTCTTGTGAAAGAAACATTTCTTATTTAACGGCCATAAAAATTATTTATATTAATGATGTCTCCAAAGGTCAACGAAGTTTTCGCAGAAAAATAATATCAGAAATCGCGGCCGC
>NW_019385621.1:228388-231960 GCF_000671375.1 Centruroides sculpturatus | reverse complement strand
GCCCCCTTCTGGCGCGATGAATAGATCTATGATAGAGGCAGGGTATTGAACGGTGACCAAAGGCAAAATTGGGGCTGATAAGAGGAAACATTGCGTTTAATGGTTTCCAGATGATGAGAACAATGTACAGTAAGGGCACAAAGTGTGAGATTCATAGAAAAGTTTTCCTAAGAATATTTCCAATCCTTTTCTCACACAAGAGAAAATGGGTTAGGGGGCGTTGGGTATAACTTTATGGAACAAAGGGGGCGGTGGATCGAAAAAGTTTGAGAATCATTGCTCTAAAGCCTGCTTAACACAATTAACACAACCAATTCACCTTCGTCTAGGACGTCCCTTTGGTTTTTTCCTTTGATTTTAGCTTCAAATATTTGTTTGGCTAGTCGCTTTTTTCCCATTCTTTCTGAATGACCAAACCACCTCAGATTAGCCTCACTTACTCTCGACTGAATGTTAATTACCTTAAGGTTTTTTTCTTATATCTTCATTTTTATTTAATTTTGCCACTGCATCCAACTATTAACACCACTAAATTTTCTGTATACTTTCATTTTTGAAGTTTTCAATTTTTGGAAAATTCTCTTATTTCTCACCTAACTCTCAGATCCATATGTCAATATAGATCAGGCAGGGCCAACATACATCAGGCGGGCCGCATATATTTATTTGACGGGCCGGATCAGGCCCGTCTAGTGAATTTATGTGGCCCGCGATCAATCTTTCAATATTAGCTACTCATGTCCGAATAGCTCGATGAAAAATTCTGACGCCTAAAAAAGAAAAAAAAGGTTAACAACTCACTGTGCGCTTAGAGTTAATCCTCCATTCTCGTAAGTACAGCGTAGATTGTTAGTAAAGCATGATAATGTAAAAAATGTGTCTGTAATCTCTATCTACAATTTAGTCTCTACAGGATGACACCACAATGAGATCTCGCAGCACCTCAAAATCTTCCTAGGGCAGCCTCTGGCTCGGCCCGTTGAAAAAGTTTTCTTTCCAATTCGGCCCGGAAGCAAAAATTGTTGTCCACCCCTTATATAGGTTTAAAAACTGTGTTTTACCCAAGTGGTTCCAAAGTGGGGTAGGCAAAGTGATACTTAGGGTACGCCAAGTTTACCTTCAAAATAATGTATGTGCGTCCTATACAGTCAAAATACTGTAATTCTAATTCAAAATGTAAATTTGTAATTTAATTTAAATGTATGTATATTGTTTAAATAAATAAATAATAAATAATTTTATTTTTGAACCCGTCCCCCACACATATATATTCTATTATAGGAAGTATAACTTATAATTATTTTTATCTTAGGGTACGCGGTCAAAAAATTTTGGAGATCACTGTACACAGCTAGTTTTGTATTAAGAGATATTTCTTTCTTGTTCCAGATATATTTGCTCAATTGGCCTTTCTGCATGATCTGTCTTGCTGTATTGCTGATTTTCAAATCTAATTTTCCGTCTTTGCTACAGATTGTTTTTAAGTATGAGAACTTATTGACATCTTATAAGCATTTGTTACCAAGTTTGACTGTTGAAGTCTCTTTCTCTACCAATAGCCATAACTTTTGTTTTCTCGTAGCTTATTGACATACCAAAATTCCTGCAACTTTCCTCTAAATTACTTAAAGATTGTTGAAGGTCCTCGGGTTTATTGCTTAACACGACAATGTCATCCGTGTAAAGAACCAATTTTTATATTTCCCAAAATGAAGTTTGTCAATATTTTGATTCTTTATTAAATTATCTATGAAAATTATAAATAATAAAAGTGACAATGCACATTCTTGTCACACCCCTAGTTTTACTTGGAAGCTATTTGATCTTCTATTCTTACAAGCTTTAGATTTTCCTTAGTAGAATATCTTTTATGCCACATTTCTCTGTAACATCTTGGCATTCTTTATTTGGTCTAAAGCCTATCTGTTATTATCCTAGGTCACTTTCAACTGTACGTCTGACCCTGTTTCTAAAATTCTGACATTAATTTTAGATGATACACTGAAAAGTGAGATTCCTCTATAATTACTACATTCTGTTTTACTTCCTTCTTTATGGATTAGTGAATTAAAGCTTTCTCTCATTCCTCTGGAACCTTTCCTTCAGACCAGCATCTTTGAATAATGCGATGCAACCACTACTGTTATTCACCCATACTTTAGCATCTCTGGTCTGATATCTACACTGGCGGCCTTTCCATATTTGATGTTCTTGAGATATTTGTCGTGAAAATTCATCATGTAAAGTCTGTGGGCAGATTTATAGCGAAAGTTTAAACTATCACACGATCACAAAACATGACTTTTTGCAAATATATACTTACAACTTGGTGAGACCAATGCCATGAATAAGCCGGAATTTTAAAATTCAATCTATGGGCCGATTGCCGGTAGCCAAATTCGTTGCTAAAGTTTGCTATATGAAACCTACATTTTTTTTACATTTAGTGGAGCCTGTAGCCTGTAGCATTAAATGCTACTGGCTTGAGGTACTCCTCTTTTAATTAACCCTGCTTCCCATATGCTTTGCAGGTGCAGTAGAGTCTCCATTATCCGACTCAATTGGGGACTGGGTTGGTCGGATAATTGAAAAGTCGGATAACCGAAAAGTATAAAAAAATCCATTACCAAGTGTAGTATATTATTATATTCCATGTAATTAGTATATCGCTATTAATCTACTTCGTGTTGAATTTTCATCGATGTTAAGCCTTACAAAAATTTTTTAAATAATAATCGTCGCTATTGTATCGTTAAAAATTCGGAAATTAAGCCACGTTTAAATACTGGCTTTCTTTCATGGTCGAATGAGTGTTGCCAGCATAAACACGTAAAAATAATATTAAAGTAGCCAAGACATAGCCAAATATTGTAGCTCCACATCACTAGCAGAAATTTGAAATTTGCCGACTAGGACGGTCGGTTAATCGAGGTTCGGATAATCGCGGCTCTACTGTAGTTATGATTACATAGTCGAGGTCGTAGCCGCAATACATTAATACTCGACAATTCTATTTTTATTTACTGTACATTAATTATATTGTTTTGTTGAGTAAAGTATTTGATATCATTAGTTTGACAATGATCTATGAGAGAAATTTTTATGTTCTGTTTTTATAACAAGTTTTTATAAGTTCATTGAAATAATAATATATGTTAACATTATTTATAAGGCTACTTTTCCTAATAGGCCAATTGTAACCTTCTTTATTACAAACTAATTTTAACTCGTTTCTTACTTTTTCATATTGCATACAGTCAAATAAGATGTGTGTGGGTGTTTCACTTACCCCACAAATCTCGCAGTTTTCATCATCTCGATGATTAAATCTATAATGATATTTCGCAAAATCTCCATGACCTGTCACGAATCTTGTGAATTTGTGTCCAATTTGTAGATGTTTGTTATTTAACCTCTGGTTAATATCTGGTATGTATTCAAAGAGTTCCCTTCCTTTTGTAGTTATTTCCCACCGTTGTTGCCACTGTAATATGTATCTATTTTTGATTTCAGTTTTTATATATTTTGTAGATATTTTTCTGTATGATTCCTTTGTTTTTAGATAACTAGCC
>NW_019385621.1:217366-225072 GCF_000671375.1 Centruroides sculpturatus | reverse complement strand
GTATGAAGCTAAACTCTATGAGAGGCATGTTTAGGCTTTTTGACCCTTATTGGTGCCAGGCTGTCTTATCTATTTCCGGTTTGGGGTTTGGAATATCTGTCTAAAATGGAAAAAGTTCAGATGAAATATTTTAAGAGACTTTTTAAAATAGAACGTTCAATTTCAAGTTCTGCAGTTCGTCTTGAGTTGGGAAGACCACCATTGGAACTGAAATTTGTTAAGGTTATTGTTTTGTTCTGGTCAAAAATCATGGAGTTACCCTCATGTGATTTGCGTCGAATAACATATAATGTTTTGTTAACAGCAGTTAAACATGGTAAGAAAAGTTGGCCAGCTTCAGTTAAAAATATTTTTGATGGCTTGGGTTATTCCTTTTTATTTTTATCTCATTCAGCTTCTTTGTTGAGAACCCATTTAAATGCACTAATTCAAACTAAGTCAGATCAGTTGTGGAACTGGGATATGTCTTCAATATCAGCTAAACGAGTTAATCTGTGTGAATCACGCTTGGTCGGGTGTACAGCAAGTTACTTGAATTGTCAGACTAATTTTTCTACAAAAAGCCTTATTATGCAACTCAGACTTAACAGATTTCGAATTTTGTTCAAGGGTTACCGGATAAATATATCCAGTGAAGGGTGTTGTGAATTCTGTGGTGTAAAAGAAAAAGAAGATCTTCTGACTCATTTGTTTGAATCCTGTCAAGTGACATACCAACTAAAATGTTCTGTATTAGGGGAGGAGTTTAGATGTGATTATTTGAAGAATGAGGTTATGTCAAAAATTACTTTATTTAAGCTCTTTTCCTTTTTCTCTAAATCTTTGGAATTTCTTCGTTAATTTTACTATGATTTGTGTGTTTTTTATATTGTTATTAATTTGTCCCTATTGTAAGAAATTTAAATTTAAATCAATAAACAACAATAAATATGTGTTAAAGCCCTTCCACCTATACTCCATTCTTTACGAGCTACTTTCGCTATTTCTTGAAATAGATTACCCACTTTTTTCTGAATTGTTTCTAGATGCATTCCAGAAAAGTTTATCATCTATTGTTACTCCTAAATAGTTGATTTGGTTTACACATTTAATCGATTTATTTTGCATTTTAATTGTGGGTTGCCTGTTTGCCACTTTGCATGTTGTAAAGGCTATGGCATATGGCGTTTGTCTTCTCTGAATTAAATTTAAGTTTGTTTGCATTTCCCCATTTCTCTATTTCATCCAGTATATTTTTACATTTTATTTCTATTTATTTTCTGTTTTTTTTTTGCTGAACAGAAGACCATTATTCGTCAGCAAATGCTGTTATTTTTGATTCTGATAATGTATCGATTTTCAAGAAATCGTTTAATATAATTGACCAAAAAAAAAAGGGTCCAGAACAGGATCCCTGTGGACACTCCCATAGTCATGTCCGTTTCCATTTTTATGTCTGCATATTCTATGTATGTCTTTTTATGTATTTATTTTTTCATAAATAAATATCATATTTTCACAATCTAATTGTAAGTTTTTTTTACCTGTAATTAAATGTATTTGTTTCATATACAGAAGGTGACTGAGTGTAAATGGGTAAGTATGGATTTCAGTTCTTAAAATTTTAGAATAGAAAAATTGTTAGCTATTTTCATAATTTTTTTATATAAATTTAGTAAATTTTTTTTTATCTATTTAAAAAGTAACTTATATGGATATTGTCTAGCTTGGTAATTATCGGATCAACAGATTCGACATCCTCTATAAAAGTTTGAGAATATTTTTGAAAAAATTTTGAATGATCAAGAATAACGGCAATGACTCCGCTTTAAGTAAAAAATCACTGAATACAGGAATATATATACAGGAATCGGAGTTGCCAAATTTCGTGCCTGATTTCTTCGCACCCTATAGTAATCCTCTGAATATCTCGTTCGGAATATAATTGTTTTCTTAGATTGTGGGCAAAATTTCAGATATTTTTTGTGAAGGGATTGCCGAAATATAAGCAATGCAGAAGTGCAAAAATCGCCAAAAACGCTGTATTTTCTTTTTTTTTTTTTTCGTCCGGTACTGCACACACTCCTAGAAAAAATACTAGAGTGTAAGAAGCTCAAATTTTAAAGTTAAGCCTCTTTCGTTATCAGCGAGGTGCTAGCGAGACTTCCGGGTCGGTAGGTGAAAGTTTACATTACCGGAGTTCCGCATAGAGCTATTTTACTTTTATGCCTTAATTTTATGCTTATAAGCATAAAATTGCATGGAAAAGAATGGGTTTTATTCAAAATATTATCTAGGATAACAATAACTGAAATGTATGCAAATTAAAACATTTTATAACGATTTTATTAACCTTATCGAAAGCGTTTCGTTGGTGCGGAGACTGTCGCCGAGCGCCGACTGAACTGTACAGTACATCATCGTCTTAGGTCTTGATGTAATAACATGTAAATAACTATGTTATGTTAGATGTGAAAAATTGTTTCGCGGTGCTCAATTTTCTCTTCCTAGAAAATACCTTATATGACACTTTAAAGCAGTGTTTTTCAACCTGTGGGTCGCGACCCCCAGGGGGTCGAAAAGCTTTACACGGGGGGATCGCGGGTAAAAGAAAAAGACAGTGTTTGTAGGTCCTACACTACAATAAAAAAACCTACAATTTCAGTGAGAAGGCTGTACCTGTTTATTTTACAGCACAATTGGTTTATCGATCGATATTTAGGTCTCAACAGAAAGGAAATTAAATACGTAGTTTTCAAAATCACTGATATAGCTGTAATATGGCCCTGGGGGGGGTCGCCAGATGTTTTTAACTTGTAAAGGGGTCGCGTATTCAAGAAGGTTGAAAAACAGTGCTGTAAACAATTGTAAAGAATTACTGAGTAGTTTCTAGGAAAAGGAAACAGCTTCGCGACGTAAATTTTTGTTTCGGCCTGAAAAAAAACAAGTGCGATGATATGCTTGAAACGTTCTGTCCAAGGGTGGATGAAAACATGCGGCGTGGCAACGAAAAGCAGTGTCGCAACACATCTTCGCCGCTTGGCAGCAAAACCACAGAAGCGGCAATCCGCTTACATTTCGGCGCATGCGTTCAGTATTCAAGATGGCGAACGATACCGATATTCACGTGTTTTCAAATCTTGTTTTGTACGACTTGCTTTATTTAGTTTGAAGATTTTGTCGAAGATACGAACGAAGATTTTGGATTAGAGATATTTTCTTGGATCGAGAAAGAACTGGTGTACAAAATACGCTTATTCCTCGATTAAGATCTCTCGATAAAAAATACTAATTCGAGTAAGATTCTTTAATCTTTAATCTCAAAAGACACTGTGGCCATTTGACCTTTTTCAAGTGCCACAAATACACAAAAAAACAAACAACAGAGGAACAAAATATATCTGAAAATCAGAAAAAAAATACAAATGCAACAATAGCTAAAAAAATTTTCACTGCACGTAAACAGAAACGCATAATTTATCCGTTGTAGTCAAAATCCTTCGGAAAATTTACTTCCCTCTCTTCCTATGTTTTTACTCTTTTTTTTTTCTTTTTGTATATATCAACTTTCATTAGTCATCATTCAGTAGATNATTTAATTTAAATGTATGTATATTGTTTAAATAAATAAATAATAAATAATTTTATTTTTGACCCCGTCCCCCACACATATATATTCTATTATAGGAAGTATAACTTATAATTATTTTTATCTTAGGGTACGCGGTCAAAAAATTTTGGAGATCACTGTACACAGCTAGTTTTGTATTAAGAGATATTTCTTTCTTGTTCCAGATATATTTGCTCAATTGGCCTTTCTGCATGATCTGTCTTGCTGTATTGCTGATTTTCAAATCTAATTTTCCGTCTTTGCTACAGATTGTTTTTAAGTATGAGAACTTATTGACATCTTATAAGCATTTGTTACCAAGTTTGACTGTTGAAGTCTCTTTCTCTACCAATAGCCATAACTTTTGTTTTCTCGTAGCTTATTGACATACCAAAATTCCTGCAACTTTCCTCTAAATTACTTAAAGATTGTTGAAGGTCCTCGGGTTTATTGCTTAACACGACAATGTCATCCGTGTAAAGAACCAATTTTTATATTTCCCAAAATGAAGTTTGTCAATATTTTGATTCTTTATTAAATTATCTATGAAAATTATAAATAATAAAAGTGACAATGCACATTCTTGTCACACCCCTAGTTTTACTTGGAAGCTATTTGATCTTCTATTCTTACAAGCTTTAGATTTTCCTTAGTAGAATATCTTTTATGCCACATTTCTCTGTAACATCTTGGCATTCTTTATTTGGTCTAAAGCCTATCTGTTATTATCCTAGGTCACTTTCAACTGTACGTCTGACCCTGTTTCTAAAATTCTGACATTAATTTTAGATGATACACTGAAAAGTGAGATTCCTCTATAATTACTACATTCTGTTTTACTTCCTTCTTTATGGATTAGTGAATTAAAGCTTTCTCTCATTCCTCTGGAACCTTTCCTTCAGACCAGCATCTTTGAATAATGCGATGCAACCACTACTGTTATTCACCCATACTTTAGCATCTCTGGTCTGATATCTACACTGGCGGCCTTTCCATATTTGATGTTCTTGAGATATTTGTCGTGAAAATTCATCATGTAAAGTCTGTGGGCAGATTTATAGCGAAAGTTTAAACTATCACACGATCACAAAACATGACTTTTTGCAAATATATACTTACAACTTGGTGAGACCAATGCCATGAATAAGCCGGAATTTTAAAATTCAATCTATGGGCCGATTGCCGGTAGCCAAATTCGTTGCTAAAGTTTGCTATATGAAACCTACATTTTTTTTACATTTAGTGGAGCCTGTAGCCTGTAGCATTAAATGCTACTGGCTTGAGATACTCCTCTTTTAATTAACCCTGCTTCCCATATGCTTTGCAGGTGCAGTAGAGTCTCGATTATCCGACTCAATTGGGGACTGGGTTGGTCGGATAATTGAAAAGTCGGATAACCGAAAAGTATAAAAAAAATCCATTACCAAGTGTAGTATATTATTATATTCCATGTAATTAGTATATCGCTATTAATCTACTTCGTGTTGAATTTTCATCGATGTTAAGCCTTACAAAAATTTTTTTAAATAATAATCGTCGCTATTGTATCGTTAAAAATTCGGAAATTAAGCCACGTTTAAATACTGGCTTTCTTTCATGGTCGAATGAGTGTTGCCAGCATAAACACGTAAAAATAATATTAAAGTAGCCAAGACATAGCCAAATATTGTAGCTCCACATCACTAGCAGAAATTTGAAATTTGCCGACTAGGACGGTCGGTTAATCGAGGTTCGGATAATCGCGGCTCTACTGTAGTTATGATTACATAGTCGAGGTCGTAGCCGCAATACATTAATACTCGACAATTCTATTTTTATTTACTGTACATTAATTATATTGTTTTGTTGAGTAAAGTATTTGATATCATTAGTTTGACAATGATCTATGAGAGAAATTTTTATGTTCTGTTTTTATAACAAGTTTTTATAAGTTCATTGAAATAATAATATATGTTAACATTATTTATAAGGCTACTTTTCCTAATAGGCCAATTGTAACCTGTTTTTTACAAACTAATTCTAGTTTGTTTCTTATTTTTTCATATTGAATACAGTCAAATAAGATGTGTGTGGGGGTTTCACTTACCCCACAAATCTCACAGTTTTCATCTTCTCAATGATTAAATCTATAATGATATTTCGCAAAACTTCATGTCCTGTCATGAATCTTGTAAATTTGTGTCCAATTTGTAGATGTTTGTTATTTAACCTCTGGTTAATATCTGGTATGTATTCAAAGAGTTCCCTTCCTTTTGTAGTTATTTCCCATCGTCGTTGCCACTGTAATAATATGTATCTATTTTTGATTTCAGTTTTTATGTATTTTGTAGATATTTTTCTGTAAGATTCCTTTGTTTTTAGGTAACTAGTCTCTTTAGCAAAACTGTCCGCTCTTTCATTTCCTTGGTCTCCAAAATGGGCTTTGACCAGCTGAACACAAGTACATTATCACTTTTCACAATATTTCGTCTTATATTATCTATTAATACACTTTTATTGTTACCATCGTTAAGAGCTTTTAATACAGCCAGGCTGTCTGTGCAAATAGTAATTTTTATATTTTTCTTTCTTTGGCTTATCCAGTTAATTTCATGATCTATTGCTATCAATTCTGCTTGGTAATTTGTGCATCTTTTATCTAACTTGATTTTTTATGATACTGCTCCCTATTTCTATAATAATAAACATACGACGCTCACCCTCCTCAGGATCTCGATCCGTCTGAATAGATTCTGTATTTATGCTGATAGTTGTATTTCTTTATACTGTATTTATTTTCTCCCATTCATATCTTAATAATTTTTGGTGTTGTTTCATATCTGCTTCTAGCTTGTCCTTTTTTTTCAATAAATCATTATGAGTTTTGTTTTCTTTTAATGTATTTCTTGTGTCACTATGCTGTCGTATTTCCAAATAATCCAGAGGCATAAGGTCCGCCAGTATACAGAGTGCATCGTGTGATGTAGTACAGTATGCTCCAATAATTCTTAATAGCATTTTTCTTTGTAGACTATTTATTTTCTGTTTCATATGTGTCAACTCCTTCCTCTTTCCCCAAATTTTTGGGCAGCATATGTGATAATTGGGATTACAGCACCTTTATAAATATGTTAAAGGGGGCGCTGCTTGCAGTTGAGCGTGTTAGTGAACTTTTACGTGAGCTTCTTTGAAGTCCAAATTATGGAAAATATCGAATTTTGGATTATGGTGTTCGAGTTGTTGTTATTTCTGGGCGGGATAGAGTTAAATCCCGGTCCTGTTGATCGCACTCCGCCTCATTCACAGATTCAGGCATCGGCATCCACTGCTAAACGACATCGTTCTCCGAGTGAACCTTCATTGAAAACGGCGAGATTAGAAGATTTCTTCCCTTTAAAGTCAGACACAAGTAAGTCTATTCCTGGGGAGGTTATTTCTTATTTGGATGACCGATTTGATAAGCTTTTTTCGACGTTAAATGAGGTAGTTGCGAAGATAGATTGGTTGGCTAATTTACATAATGACCATGATCGGCGTTTGACTCAGTTAGAAGCCAAACTAGGAGAGATTTCTAAAATTAAAGATGATTTGCAACGGGAAAACAGTTTGATTTTGTATTCTTTGGACAAGGTGTCGAATGAAGCGAGAAAGAAAAATTTTTTAATTAAAGGTTTGATTGATGATGGTTCTGATTTGAATAGGAAGGTGCAGAACCTGTTTTATACATTGATAGGTGAATCAAGACCTATTCCAACGGTTAAGATAGAGAAATTTAAACGTTCAGATATGGTATTGGTGGAATTGCAGTCATTTGCAGACAAAAAATTAATTTTTGCTAATCTTGGAAAGATAAAAGCCAATGACGTATTAAAAAATATACAAATTTTTGAAGATTTATGCTGGCGCTCAAGATTGAGACGGAAAAAGCTTCTGCCTTTTCTACGTGCTTATAGGTTGGAGGGCAGGCGAGTTCGATTGATGGCCGACGTTTTACAGGTTGCCTCAGAGAGATATACTTATGATTTGGCTAGAGGAGAATTATTGAAACTTGATTTTTTAGTGGAAAGCCGTGTAGTAGATTCTCCAAATGTTCTCTCTCCGATTCAGGGAAGTGTACAGTAGAATTGAAAGTTTCAGC
>NW_019385621.1:204449-210583 GCF_000671375.1 Centruroides sculpturatus | reverse complement strand
AGTACTGTAATTTTATACATTTCTTGTGAAAGAAACATTTCTTATTTAACGGCCATAAAAATTATTTATATTAAGGATGTCTCCAAAGGTCAACGAAGTTTTCGCAGAAAAATAATATCAGAAATCGCGGCCGCGGTTTGATGCGCTGTTCCGCGACGAAACCAAGCTTTAGCAACGGGCGTAGTCGAACGGTACACACTCAGTAAGCAATCCTACAATTTTTTGTTTATAACGTAGTTTATACGGATTATTTTCAAAAAATATACGTATTTTGGAAATGTTGAGTCGAATTAGTCTAGAATCGATTAATTTTATGAAAGAAAACCTTTCAAACAGCCGTAGTCCGTAAACTATGATTCCTACAAAATTGATTCATAAAGAACGGAACGTATCTACCGTCTTATAGGGGGATCTACTGTATTAACTTTTATTATCGTATTATTAAGATAATATACAGCACTTATAAGCTTAGCTTTTTTATTATATACTCCTCTAAATTGAAGGATTTTCTTTGGTATCCATTATTATAATCAGGTTACCTCTTGTCGTAGATACACGAATACTTTCGGATGTTTTCGATAAATTCTTCCGGATCTATTCTAGAGTAGCCACGAGAGAACGTACACAAAAGCTCGTTTTCCGCCATTTTAGCTCCATGTCGCGATGACCTAGATTTCACTGACTTCTGATTGGTGGAAGGTACCTCTTTACGGTCGTATTCGCGTCGACGCTGCTCAACTCGCTTTTACGCTGGTTTTACGGCCTGCTCAAGCGTAAGATATCAGGGTCACGTGATTAAAATCTTTTACGGCGAGGGGGTTTTTACGCCGTTTTTACGGTAGTGGAGTCTTAGCCTAAGGGTTGATTCATTCTTACCGTAGATTTCCTACCGAAAATTTCGGTTATGATTTCGTCATTTTCAAGTCGATTTCCGTTAACCTGTAATGATTTTATTTTTTAATGTCGTCCTTCAGTTTAGTTATATTAAAAAGCACTTTTTTTATATTTTTCCAAAAGTCTACCGGATATTTGGTATTACGAAAAAGGTTATCATAATACATTGATTCTTCTTTATGAATGCCGATTCTTATTTGTTTTGACAAATATTTGATTTCATCTTCTATTGTAGTCCGTTGTTCAGAAGATAATTTTTTTTTTATAATTCTTTGAAAAGGAATTTTTTCCGTTTAATTTTCTCGAGAGTTTCGTTGGTTATGATTTTCTTTAAGGAATTTTTTTATCTTTATGTATTATTTATTTCTAAAGGTTTTTCTGGAAAGTATTTGTTAATGAATATTAATAGCATAAACATTAGATGATCTGAGAGTTCGTCCACTGTAAGGTCTCTTGTGTAATAATAATTCCAAGAGAAACAGAAAAGAAGAGAATCTCGTAATAATTTTATTGATAAGTTGTTTATTTTGCATCGTTTTATAATTCGTTTTCCTCCTTTCGCTATTCCTTTATCAGGAATAAAAACGAATAAAGGAAGATGATCCGAGACTAGTTACTGGTGGATCGAAAAATTAGTTTCACTTACATTAGTCAACCGTATGTCTAATAACGAGTGAGTTTGATTGCCGTACCTAGTGATCTATGATAAATCTGCTAAAATTGTAAGGTTTTCAGTTAAGCAAAAACTAATTAATTGACTGGTGCTAATCGAATCTTCTTTAAGCAAATCGATGTTAAGATCTTCGATAATTAATAATTTATGGTTTCTGTATTTCCTATTGGTTTTATACGTATGAGATCACCTTCTGTAGTAGGTCGAAAAGTCTATTGGAATTTGTTGCTGGAGAACGATATAGAATTACCAACATATATTTATCATAGTTATCGTTAAAATATGTACTGTATATAGTTTTCCGTAAAAGTTAAATTTGATATTAATTCATAATTTAGATTCTTGTTAATTAATGTATAGGACGATACCGCCATGTTTACCTGGTGTTATTTCGATTTTCTCTTCTTGATACTAGTACATCTTCGGTAGAGGGTTGCTTTCATTTATCCAGGTTACAGTCAGTGCTAGTACAGTTATAATTTTGTATAATGTTCATAATTTCTGAAAATTTATTGTTTAAGCAGTAAAAAATGTACAGCCCTTTTCTTGTAAAATCTATTATCTTGTTATGTTTTAAAGTTCTTGCATCACGGGTATAAGCTGACAATTTGTTGTAAAGATTGTATGCGGATTGGTGAGGAATTAATATATTTTTTTATGTATATATTACCTTTATTAGTCCATGTATTTATTATTTTTCTTTGCATTTTCAACAGTCTAGTTCTGTAGAAGAGATTTCCGTTATAAGGTGACAAGTGTTCGTTTATGATTATTTGTGTAGAATTTGTGTCAAATTTGTAATCCTTTCCTTTTTATTCTAATGTCAGTTATCTCAGTTAACCGCGTCGAGCTTTCCGCCATTAAAACACAACGTGATTCTATTTTCTCACGTGACTAGCAGACGAACTGTTATTGTCTGATAGAAACACCTCTTGGCGCAAAAAATAGAATTCAACCAACTTTAGCGGCACGAGAAAAGATTCTAGAACTGTACTTTAATAATATCTTGTAATATAAAAAAGTTATTATTTCTTCAAATAAAGTGTGAGGATGTTGTAGAAAACGTACTATTCCTATATTCATATAAAGAAGAAATTGATACGTTAAAAAATAAACCATTTTATTTGGTCACTGATGTCTCCAATAAAGGCAGTTCTAAATTATTTCCGGTTGCAGTTCGAAACTTTAATAAAAGTAGTGGAGTTGTGGGTAACGTTCTATATTTCTACTAAAATTTTCAAAACACTACAAGCTGTTTTGAATAGCTTAAATCAATTTTAAGCGACGAACAAAGTGATATAAATAATCTCCGAGTTCCTACTAATGACGACAGCACAGAACATTACGAAAGTGTGTATCAAGTTTTATTAAATACTAAAGAAAAAATTTCCAAATATGCTTTAAGCCTGCTGCCATATTGGGTATAATATATCGAAAAAATTGGCTGAAGAGACCGTAATAGGTCATCGAAGCTCTCGTATTAAAAGTTTAGGCTGTTTTCTTACTTTTCAAAAAATGTGAATAAACTGGAATGATTGTTTGAATTTTTGGAACAGACCTACTGCAAACTATTAATCATATCCAACTAACTGGAACATGCCGTATATATCGTATTTTCGACTGCCATTTCATTAACTGATTGGTTGTAAAAAGCTCTCTATATATAAGTTTTTAGAACAGTGAAACACTACAGAAAACTGTTGAAAATGTGATGTGCATAGGTCTACCAGTAAGAAATGATATATGGAAAGGCACTGATCATAATAGTAATAAACCAACAACGAGTTGCTCGATTTTCCCGGCAACATTTAAAATTCTGATGGCGCTATCTATTACGATATTTCATTTAAAAACTGTTTACATTTTTAATCATTATAAAATGGCAAAAAAAACTAAATTCCAAGGGAAGAAAGAAGTTTAAAAAAAAAAAATTGTAAATCCTAAGGTGAGGAAAATCATCATTAAGTCCGACCCTAATGACACACGACCTTTATCTCTTCACCTCGTCGACCTTTAATCACCAAAATTTTATAGCATTAATCTCCCTCCTTAATAAAGAAACCTCCCTGCAAAATTTTAGAAATTTTCGACAAAAAGCACAGGAATTATTAATTAAGCTTCAAACAGGATGAACAAAATCGTGCTCCAACACACATTCACATCCATACATACAGAAATTACTCCCGAATTATTTTTCATTTCTCAATGTTTCGAGACGTCTTGAGTTCAAAAATGTAAAAACCTTGAGGTCCATACTTATCCTCTGTTATATATGACAGCCGGGAAAGTAAAAATATTATGACCAGTGTTTGGAATGATAAACGGACTAGAATGCGATCAGAGTTAAAGCAGAGAAGTCTACAAAAATGAATTTCAAAACTGTATTGACTTCTTAAAATTTCTATCGAAGAGTCAAACGTTATTAGAAACAACAAAAGAAGAGCAGAAATACAACTTCAATGAAGAATACTTCTTATTGTTTTCAACTTGTAATTCTGCAAGTTGTAAATTTGTTTATCTATATCTATATCTATATATTCTATATATATATATATATATATATAAATGGACATATATGTCCCTATATTTCACTTTTTCGCCAAAACTACACATCGCACGTGAATGGTGTTTGTATGTGATAGTAGCCCCAAGTCTCCATTCGTGCATAGGGGTGGTTGCGTCTCGNTTCAGTTAAAACGTTTTTACGTTACGTAATTTAAAGATATGGCTGGCCCTGGGGATGTTTTCTTATGTTTAATTTAAGTTGAATTTCTTCTTGTTCGCTTGAAAATCTCTATATAACAAGTTCCAGTATTTTATCATTTGTAAGATTGGGGCACTTTGTCGAAAGTTTTATTGAGGGTTTAAGAACTTGTAGTTTAAACGATGGCAGTAGTTTTCCTTCCTGCGATGATTTTCAATAATGTTTAGAAGATAACTGTTATGCGTTTTAAGCTTTATAAACTTAAAGGAGAGAAGTACGGTTTGCTTTGCGTATAAAGTTTTTATGTTGTCGATTTTTTTTTGGTTGATAAAATAGGAAGTTGATTCGTAGTAGTTTAATTTGAAAATGGCTCTCATTAGATGATTTTGTTGTATTTGCAGACGGTTAGCTATTTAGTCTGATGCGGTTCCCCATAAAGTTATAACGTATTGAATTTTCGGTTCTGTACAGAGTGATATAAACGTTTTATCGTATTTATGTTTAGGAAATCCTGTATTTTTCTAATTATGCCAGTAAACTTAGCGACAGTTTTTGTTAAATTTTCGATATGTCTGTCGTATCTAGGGAATTCGATCCCAGTCCTTATTTCTAATCCCGGGATTTCGGGATTATACTTAGTCAATCCCGGGATCCCGGGATTATTTCGGTATTGAGGGTNCGACGTTAAATGAGGTAGTTGCGAAGATAGATTGGTTGGCTAATTTACATAATGACCATGATCGGCGTTTGACTCAGTTAGAAGCCAAACTAGGAGAGATTTCTAAAATTAAAGATGATTTGCAACGGGAAAACAGTTTGATTTTGTATTCTTTGGACAAGGTGTCGAATGAAGCGAGAAAGAAAAATTTCTTAATTAAAGGTTTGATTGATGATGGTTCTGACTTGAATAGGAAGGTGCAGAACCTGTTTTATACATTGATAGGTGAATCAAGACCTATTCCAACGGTTAAGATATGGAAATTTAAACGTTCAGATATGGTATTGGTGGAATTGCAGTCATTTGCAGACAAAAAATTAATTTTTGCTAATCTTGGAAAGATAAAAGCCAATGACGTATTAAAAAATATACAAATTGTTGAAGATTTATGCTGGCGCTCAAGATTGAGACTGAAAAAGCTTCTGCCTTTTTTACGTGCTTATAGGTTAGAGGGCAGGCGAGTTCGATTGATAGCCGACGTTTTACAAGTTGCCTCAGAGAGATATACTAATGATTTGGCTAGAAGAGAATTATTGAAACTTGATTTTTTAGTGGAAAGCCATGTAGTAGATTCTCCAAATGTTCTCTCTCCGATTCAGGGAAGTGTACAGTAGAATTGAAAGTTTCAGCATGGAACTCCCAGGGCACCTTTCTGACTAATCTGAATGATAATGGTTTTGTTGAACATATTACCAGAACTGATATTTTGGGACTGACTGAGACTTGGTCTACAGTTCCTTTATGTTCGAGAGTTAAAAGTATTAACTGTAAATTTAAAGTTTTTGAGATATTGGCCACCAAAAATTTGGGGAGAGGTAGACCATCGGGTGGGTTACTTTTGGCCATAAGTGGTGACCTGGGAGAAGTTAATTTGCTTCTGTCACGGCAATACATGATGGTTGTTAAAGTGAAATTTAATCGGAGGCAAAGTAGAGGATTACGTGAAATGATAATCATATTGGTTTACCTTCATATACCTATTTTTGATCAATTAATTTCAAGACTAGAAGATTTGATCTCTGATTATACATCAGATTACGATCTTTTGTTGATGGGTGATTTTAATGCACGAATTGGTTTGACAATGGATTCTTTTTGTGGTGGGAATGTGATTTCGAATATTCGACTGTCAAACGATAAAATTT
>NW_019385621.1:167175-203766 GCF_000671375.1 Centruroides sculpturatus | reverse complement strand
TAATGTTTTCTTTTTCATTATATGATCTCGAGCCAAAACATTTTTAAAATAAATTTTCAATATCGCAATTACATTCCGAATCGCTAGCCACGATAAGAGGGCTAAAATTAAAAATAAAATTATAAAAACTTACTTGGTGAAATAAAATGTGTGGTGGATATACATAACTGGTACAAAACATTCTTCAATTGTATCAATATACTTTTAAAGAAAATTATAATTAAATATAGCTTTGTAAAGAAATGTATATAAAAAATAACATTAAATATTTTTTACTTTTTAAATCTTAACCACTTAGTCAAATAGCTTCTTACCAGTAGAATCAGAGATGGTCCTGCTAGGTGTGCGATGCGTGCATGCACGCGGGCTGCCAAATCCCGAGGGTGCCCATACTGGTCAATGTCAAATGCCTATTTTCTCGCATCACTAGTATATCTCAAAGGACGCGGCAGGGTTGTTGTAAATTTTAAAGTTTCCCACCAACTAAATTTAATGAATGAGAGAGATGCACGAGGTACAGAAAAAGCTCTAGAATTTATTTTCCTTAAATTTACAATTTATGTATTCGTTTGTCATAAAAATTTCTCTTTCCACTTTTTTCCCGAGACTACAAATATTCGAGTACAAAGTAACCGGTTTCGACTTATTTCTACTTAAGAAGTAGTTAATTTAAATAATTAAGCGATTAAGGAATTGGGGATATAAACAAAACCCTGATGAACGAGCTGGAATTTTACTTAAACGAAAGCTTAACCGAATCATCTATAGTCGAGTACAGTGGAGACCGATTTCTTCGAAATATTAGATGTAATAAAGACAGAAAAGTTTCCAGTTCAACGGGATTGACCGAAAAGTTGTAAATTTTGGAAATTTCCGTGGACAACACCTGGTCCTAAAACTAATTAGAAAACAAATGACTATAAAGTTTAACATATTTATAATAGATTTTTACAGCTATGGTGAGAAACGTTTAAAATTTCCAACAATCCTGTCGCGTCCTTTGAGATATACTAGTGATACGACAAAAGAGGCATTTGACATTAACTGGTATCGACACCCTCGGTATTTGGCATGCATGCACGCACCGCACACCTACCAAGATCGTCTCTGATTCCATTTATGAGCCACTGGTAAGGAGCAATTTTAACTAAGCGGATTGTTTTAATATTTAAAAAGTAAAGAACATTTTATGTTATTTTTATTTATGTTTCTTCACAAAACTATATTCATACAATTGAACTTTTTGTATCAGGTATGTATAATTGTATATCCATCACACATTTTATTTTAACAAGTAAGTTTTTCATAATTTTATTTTTAATTTTAGCCCTTATGTTATGGCTAGCGATTTAGAATGGAACTGTGATATTGAAAATTTATTTTAAAAAGTTTTGGCTCAAGACCATATAATGAAAAAGAAAACATTATTAAAAGAGAAAGATTAATGCCTACATCCATATATATAATCGAGATGAGTTGATAATTATAATAATAATAATACGCTGTCGCATCTCATGTACATGGACGACATAAAACTTATGCATCCACACAGAAACAACTTCATCAAATCCTACAAATCATACATTCATACACCAAGGAATACAAATGGAGTTTGGCTTAGACAAATGCAAAAAACATCACATAGAAAAAGGAATCCCGAAGAAAGAAGATTTTGCACTTGGAAATGGAGACGTTATTGAATCCATGGAATGGGGCGAGTTCTACAAGTACTTAGGATTCCAACAGGCCAAACTAACAGAACATACACAAATAAAGCAACGATTAATTAAAGAATACCAAAGTAGGTTAAACGCTATACTTAGAACACAGTTAAATGCAAAACACACAGTTAAAGCAATAAACACATATGTCATCCCAGTACTCACATACTCTTTTGGAGTTATACATTGGACTCACACAGATCTCGAGCAACTCCAAAGGAAAACAAGAACAACACTTACTAAGCATAAACAACATCATCCTAAATCCGCCACAGAAAGATTAACCCTTCCACGTAAAGAAGGCGGACGTGGCCTGATTGACATAGTTAACCTTCACTACAAACAAATACAGTCACTGCGAGAGTTTTTCTACAAGAAACAAGAAACATCACAGTTACATAAAGCAGTAACTCTAGCAGACTCAAATAACACACCATTAAACTTACACTCACAACATACAGACATGACACAACATATAAAAAGCATAGACAACATTAAGCAATCATGGGCTCAAAAGGCTCTCCATGGCAGGCATCCTTACGACCTGGCCCAGGATTTTGTTGACAAAACTGCGTCAAACAGCTGGTTAGATCGGGGATGCCTCTTTGGGGAGACGGAAGGATTCATGATTGCCATACAGGATCAGGTCATAAATACTAAAAACTACAGAAAACACATACTCAAAGATACAACACTCACAAATGACACATGCAGAAAATGTCACATCATGCCAGAAACTATACAACACATCACTTCTGGTTGCAAGCTCTTGGCACAGACAGATTACTTACATAGACACAATCAAGTAGCAAATATAATACACCAAGAGCTTGCAAAGAAACACAAATTGGCAGACATCCACGAACCATACTACAAGTATATTCCACAGACAGTATTGGAAAATAACACGCACAAAATGTATTACGACAGAGCCATAATCACAGATAAAACAATTTACCACAACAGACCAGACATCACACTCATTGACAAACACAATAAAATCACATACATTATAGACATAGCCATTCCAAACACTCACAATGTACAAAACACATGCACTGAAAAAATTAGCAAGTACACAGAACTCGCCCAGGAAATCAGGCATCTGTGGAGGATGGATAGGGTGCTTATTGTACCTGTCGTTCTCTCCTGTACAGGTGTGATACCACACACGCTACACAATAGCCTCGGAACATTACAATTGAGTAGAAATACATACATCACACTACAGAAGGCCACTATATTGAATACATGCCATATTGTTAGGAAATTCCTTAATACAGGCACTGACACTGACACACACATTTAATTTTAGTTTTGTTTTGGTTGCTATGCCTTGACTCTGGTCCGGCATAGTACACAGCCACCGGTGTGTACCGAGTATAACCCACTAAACACAACAATAATAATAAGCTCAGAGCCCAAACGGTTAGAAGTTGAAAATTGAAATTTTGTACAGTTAGGATACATCACGAAAACGCACACTAAGAAGGGATTTTTCGAAATTTCTTCCGGCGGGGGAGAGGGACAGGATTAAGGCTTAACACTTCCATCAACAATGGAAGTGTTACGTAACAATGAAATTGTTAAGAGAAAGCGACGTGCAAGACGCAGATGCAGTTTTTTCTTTCTGCGGAAAATCGAAAATATTTTTAGACCCATCTAAAAATTCTCTAATTAGTCTGGAAACGGGGGACCCAATTTTTGCATTCTGTGAAAACGGGTAAGGTTGACTATAATGTAATAATCTTAATCTTCGCTATCGTTACTTTTGCCCGAGCAACGCCGGGCTTACCTGCTAGTTAAATATAAATACGTCAACAAAAGAATTTGTTCGACATTTTCACGATAAAATTTATGAAGATGTAAAATGGCTTTGTGGATGCATAAAAATAGAAAAATTGTTTCGTTGGCCTTGCCTATTATTTACAAATGAAATTAGTGTATGGAATAAGAATGGCTTTGACGATTTAAATAATTTTAGTAAAGCTGGCAAAACACACGAAAATCGTAAATCTCGCATCGATTCTTTCGTAAAATTGAAGTAATTTGGAAATCAAAATAGAATATAATTTAACATTAGTACACAATATAACATAAATATTGAAAATTATAACAAGATACTTACGGCTAATAGATATATTATATTTAAATTAGTAGGTGTTATCAAAGCGAGAATCATTTAGAGGGCAGAGGGAATCTATTAAATCTAATGTAACAGAGGTAATTATATTGAATTGAGCTTATCTATTAAGTGCGTTAGATAATCTATTAATTAAAAATACATTTAAAGAAGTCTACGATTTTTACTGGCTTATCGAACAAACGAATACGAATGGACCCAAGACCATCACTAACTGACAGCCCCTGGAAGTCGGCTTTTTACAGAAACACAGCTTCCTTATCACCAAATATCACGGCACGCCAGTGGTTAACTTATCCCATGCTTATGCCTATCTGTTGCGTGTAGAACTTATTGTTGACTTCGAAATAATTGCTCCTGTATACGAATTCTATTAGATCCATTACTTCTTCCTTTGTTTCAATCTTTTTTAGTGTACTTTCTATTAGATTCCAGGTTATCGAAGGGTACATGTTTATTATATCTAGGCTTGCAAGTCTGTAATTCTTGCTCATTTTTATATTTCCCATGTCATGTAAAAGTTCGTCTGCGTGTTTGATGGAGCATTCTGAATTAGATAAATTCAAACAGATTATCATAGTGAAACAGGAATGGATCCAAACCAAAAAACAGAAATAGTTAATAACGGGCCTTTCAGAGAACTACCAACAGATCCAAAAGAAGTCATTTATGTCGAACTCAAAAATGAATAAATAAGCAAGTTCAATTAAAAAACATAAAAAGAGAAGACAAACAGTATATTTTAGCAAACGAAAATAGCAGAACTCCTAAGCTAAACATACAACTAAAAACACATAAGCCAGGCGAACAAATAAGACCCATCTTCGACTTCAAAAATTCAGTCCTATATAATTTAGAAAAATACCTGAAACGAAAATTACAAAAGTACAATAATTCAGAATGTACAATAATTCAGTACAATAATCACAGTATTTTTCTAATCATTTGGTAATTCATTGCCATTTAATAAAAGTAAAAAAAAGGATTTTACTTGTTACAACATGGAGAGCTATCATGGCATTTAGTATTACAAAGTAATCCTGATGACTTTCAAGCGCACTTCTTCGTTAGGCATTTTTTAAAGCAGTTGCACTTCTTGAAACCTTGTCCTCCGGTCAAAGACAATTTTGCGACAACTTCTCGAAGACTCACTTTTTTTACCTTTAACAACTTCTATCTTGATAGAGTCTTCAGGGCATGAAGTAAATTGATTTTGTGTATAAAGCTGCTTTAGTACTCCAATTTTGGTACCTAGTTGGTAAACCTCGTTGTCCTTTACATCTACTACAACTGCAATAACGCTTTTCGGGTCGGTTTTAGCTTTGTCAGTTTCAAGCACTTTCAATCTTACATTTTGGCCAATTTTCACATTTGGATATTTATCAACAGACATGGCTTTCATTTTTTCAGCTTGTTTTTCCAAATTCAATTTTGCGTTGTTTCTTATAGTCACTACAGATTCTATTTTTTTTTTTTTTTTTGGTATTGGCTCTATAGTTACAAGAACTTCCTTAGACTCAATCATGTTTTCTGTCTCTGAATCGGTATCTCTCTGAATCGTTACATTGGAATCATCGGTTATTTGCTTCGCCTTCATCTTCTCAGTAATAATCATTTCATCTTCTTGTGTTTTATCGTTGACAGTGCTATTGTCTATATCCCCTTCTGACTCATTTTCAACAATGCTTTCTTCCTTGTCCTGTTCGATTGCATTTTCGACGTCATTATTTTGTTCCATATTGTCATGCGAATGCAACAACTTCTCTAAATCTTCTTCAGATCTTATAACTCTAATCATATCACTAGGGATTGCTGAAGTTGCAAGGCCCATTTTCATTGGACAACCAAACATTGCTTCGTAGGGGGAACATTTGATTCCCTTGTGATATGATTACAGTTATAATAGAGTTAATTTTTCATTGCCTGGATGAATCTTAAACTCTCTGACCACTTTGATAACTGATTGGTTTCCATCCACGTGCTCAACATATTTTCTACGTCTTGATTAGCACGCTCCACTGATCCTTGACTTTGGCTATGTCTTGCCTTTCCATGTACGATTTTTACATCCGGCCACATGGAGCATAAACTCTCAATAACTTGGTTAGAGAATTCTCGACAATTACCGGAATGAAGGATGCTCGGCGCTCCAAAATTGGTGAAAATATCCAAACGATGGTATGCAACTTCTACGGCGCGTTTAGTTTGAAGCGCACGAAAGATCACAAATTTGGTAAAATGGTCTTGATAAACTAAAATAAATTTATAATTTCCATCTGGGGTAGTTTGTAGATCTATTAGATCAACCTGACAGCGTGAGTTCATTTCACTGTGAAGTATAGGTCTGACGACAATGCCCTTTTTCAGTCTTCTGTTTCTTTTGGCAAGGTTGACATAGCTTCAAATATATGTCATAGTAGCCTCAACTGTTACATTTTTATACTTGAGGTTACATTCCTTAAGCATCCGTGTCCTTCCACCGTGGCCAACAGCAACATGTGTTTCTTCGAGAATATTGAATAAGTCCTCGTAACAAATGAAATACCTTATTTCTCCATCCTCCTCCTTCATAGGTGCAATTAGTTTTTCTTCGCCGCCTAAAGTCAAAATGTCGTAACGCTTTATACGCCTGTAATGAACAACTTGTTTCTTTTTCATGTTCTTTGCAGCTTTTACTTCCTCCAAACACTTTGCGTATTTGTCCCTATTAAGATAAAAGTTATTATCTTTCTTGCTTGCAACGAGCTCGTCCATTATTTCATAAAATCTCTGTTTCATACTCAACTTGATTCATAAATAACTTTTAGACAACGAAATCTCAAGCAAGATTAGAATTAACGTGCGTGTTCTAACGTGTCAAACGATGGAATGAGGCGAGCGAAGGCGGCGACGCGGAGCGGTGCGGAAAGCGGGGACTATTTTTTCAACATTTACTATGTCTCTGAGGTAAAACCTAAGATATACCGAGTAAATGATGTTAAAAGTTCGAAATTAGCGATGATCGCAGAACATTTCGGACTTTTACCACAAACATTTGGTAAATCTTAGGTTTTACTGGAAGATCTTAGGATTTACCATAGTTCGAGCATTTACAGTAATAAATATAATTAAATACTACACATAATAAAAACTGTACTTTATTCTCTTGTAAAAAAAAATTATTACAAAATTTGATATCAAATTTTTTTATCGAAGCCTAAAAAAAGCTCAAAATTTACGCCGATTCAAATTATCGCGACATTTCATTGATTCGTATATAATACGATTATTCCCAAACGCGAACCAATCACCAAAAGGTGACAATTCGTCGTAGCGCTGTACTTTCCTTAAATCTATGTTTGTTTGGAGCAATTTTGGAAAAATATAGCATCATGGATACCATAGAAAATATCGACTTCGCTTGGCAAGAATTAACTGATAAATGCATGAACAGAGTGTGGAAGAAGTTATGGCTGAAAGTATTCAAGAATTCTCAACGAGAAGAGACTATTGCTGGTCTGTATCGTTGGTCGACCAAATTGTCAACCTAATCGATACAGCAGGATTAGGAGAAGTAGACGAGCAGTATATTGAGGAGTTACTGCAGGTTTCTGGCGAGTACCTTACCAACGACGACCTTCAAGAATTGCCAGAACAAGGAATTCGTGTAGAACTAGAAAATAGTGATTCTGAAAACGAAGAACTCAAAGAATTTTTCTACAGATTTCCTTGATAAAAGTTTGGTAACGATAACCGAAATCGTTGATCAAACTGTAGCAAATGATCCAGTTTTTGAAAGCAGTGTAAAAGCAACATGAGGCGTTTTGTATGCGATCTTCAGCTACCGACATTTGCTTAAAAAAACGAAAAAAAACGTCAAATGAAACTACACGACTTTATCACAAAAAAAGAATTTCGCAAAAGCCAGAACCTTTATCACAAAATATGAACTTTACATTTCTGTGTGCATACATTTATGTGTTATCTAACGTATATTATTATGCAAATTAATATAAAAATAACTTAAAATTAAAGTAAAGTGTTTATTTTTGGTCGCGTGTTTCACTTTTCCTATTTACTCTGTGTTAAAATGGCATCGTTTAACGCTGTTTCGTTTAGCACTTTGTCGTCTAGGAACGTATCCTCCGCGTTAAGCGGGGTCTTAGTGTATATACAGTCGACCCCCCCTATAACGTGCGTTCCTATAACGACAATTCCTATAACGTAGCGAAAAAATTGTAGCAACATTCGTATAAAGTACCTCCTATAACGTTGTTTCGCGACAAGATTGATAGAATCTGGACCAATAGTGGATAAGCAACCGAACTGCTTTCCTTCGACCCTACGCCACGCTACGGAGCAGCTAAATTGAGTTTGCTATCGTCTGTACAGTATTATATATAAATTATATATAAATTAGGTACTGTATATATAATTATATATTAACTTAATTTATTGTAACTTTATTATAATTATATATATGCTTTCTGCCGCCTGGCAACACGCTACGGAGATTTTAGGCTAGTAAGTTGAGTTTATTATCGTCTGTACAGTATGTAAATTAGGTACCGTAAGTCTAATACAGCACTAATTTTATACATTTCTTGTGAAAGAAACACTTCTTATTCAACGGCCATAAAAATTATTTATATTAATGATGTCTCCAAAGGTCAAGTTATTTTTCTGCGAAAAATTATTTATCAGAAATCGCGGCCGCCGTTTCGTGTGCTGTTCCGCGACGAAGACAAGCTTTGAACAACGGGCGTAGTCGAATGGTGCACACTCGGTAAGCAATCCTATAATTTTTTGTTTATAGCATAGTTTATACAGATTATTCCCAAAAAATTATAAGTGTTTTGGAAATGTTGAGAGGAATTAGTCTAGAATCGGGTAATTTTATAGAAGAAAGCCTTTCAAACAGCCTTAGTCCGTAAAGTTCACACCTATCGGGCTGCGATTGGCTCATGTATTTAATCATTCCTACAACGTAAAATTCGATTAGCGTGGAACGTATCTAAGCGTTATAGGGGGGTCTACTGTATACCAAGTAACATGTGTTTTAGACTATATTGTTGCTATCACTGTTAATATCTAACAATGGTGTTTCAGTTCTTGCTATCTGACATTTTTTTCTATTTGTCAATCTATAACTCATTACCTGTGTGTAAATTTGAAAATTTAAATTTCTATTTTTCAAACTTACCCTGAAGTCCAATTCCTACTCTTTCTTCTAACAGGTCCATCTGATTTCAAGAACTGTCTACAGTATTGATTTCCAAATCTGATCTCTATTGACTTTTAATCCTCTATCTAATCTGTTCCTAATATTTTCTGGCTCAACTTTAATTACTTTCTATCTTATTAATAAACACAATATTAATTGTAAATAATGATTACTACCGTGTTTCCCCGAAAATAAGACAGTGTCTTATATTAATTTTTGCTCTGAAAAATGCGCTGGTCTTATTTTCAGGGAATGTCTTATTTTTTCCAGGAAGAAGAATTCACATTTATTATTGAACAAAAAAATTCCCAAGTCGAACTTAGACCAGAGTGACGTATATCCGGTGTGTCGAACTGTCGCCTTTTTATAGCGTCAACATAGGACTTGATGATCAATTAGTGCTTACTGAACCGTAGCACTATGCAAATGTCATGTGGCGTGATTCCCGGCCGACCAATTAGCCATCACCAGCCGTAACGTTATGCAAATCATGCAGTGTGGCGTAGTTGTCTGCTGACCAATCAGTGGCTGTACTTTCAAAAAGCCAACGGCCACTTTTAACCGTCTGTCAATGACCGTTACGACTAAAAAGAACTTCGCTAGGTCTTACTTTCAGGGGGAGGTCTTATATTTCGCAATTCAGCAAAATCTGTGCTAGGGCTTATTTTTTGGGGATGTCTTATTTTCGGGGAAACACGGTATATCTAATTTGTCACCACATTTTGCAATAATTTATTCAATATTAATGAAAATATGGGTATAAAATTAAACCTTGATACGCTTGAAAATTTACTTTAAATTCTGTTTTTATAACACTTTAACCCATCCCAATGCTTGTTTTAGCATTTCTATACATATTCATAATTAAATTTATATAATTCTCTTCAACTTGTTTTCTTTCTGATTCAAAAAGAATTCACTGTGGGCACCCCATTTAATAAAGTATAGATAGACCAAACTATATTTTTGTACTATCTTTTCTTACCTATTATGAAAACTACCAAAAATATTTCAAAATAAACAGAAATTGTGGCATAAAACAACCGTCGAATCAAATTAAAATGTAAAATCATGAAAAATAGTTTTTAAAAACAATCGTTTAAAAAGAGCAAAACCAGAGTTAAAAGCGAGGAAAATTTCATTGAAAAGAATTTCAAATGTTTACAACTGACTATTGCTGTCCTCGAGCCATACTTACGCCGCAAAGCAATAACAGCGCTCACAGTGGCAGAAATATTAATTACGCCACATTCGTAGCGTTAAAGCTATTGTTAGCTGAGAGACCAGCATGTGTATCGACTCTAGTATGAATATTAACATGTATGAATAAAACAATTAAAAACATTTACTCGCTATTTTTTATATTAATTAATTAAGCACAACATTTATGAATATAAACATATTTTTATCTGAATTTCTAATTGTTGAATTTTTATTCCAGTGCAATGAGACAGGCAGCGTAAGATAAATGCTCTTATTATAGCCTTAAAATTGTTTGATATTAGTTTTAATAATTAATTTATAATTTATTTGTAGGAAATCCTTAGACAACATTCTAATCTTGATGTAAGTTACTTTTTTTTAATTTATTGTTAAAACAAAATTCACATTATTCTTATGTTACAGTGTACGCTATAACATATAATTTTTAATTTTCTCGGCTGTTATATATAACAGAAAAAAGGTCAAAAAATGACCCCCATGATTTTTACATTTTTCGACGCGGAAACACCGAAAAAATTCGGGTGTTTTTTTCTGTATGTACGGATATTAGTGTGTATTCACACGATTTCGTTTACCCTATTTAAAGCTTAATAAATCCTGTGCTTTTTGTCGAAAATTTCTGAAATTTTGCAGAGATGTTTGTTTATTAGGGAGATTGATGATATTAAGTTTTGGTGATTAAAGGTAGAGGGGTGAGGAGATAAAGGGTGTCGTGTGTATGTCCAGTAGGATTAGACTTGATGACGATTTTACTCTTTATTAGCATTTACAATTTTTTATAAAACATCTCTAATTTCAAAATTAGGCTTTTTTTTCCATTTTATAATAGTTAAAAATATAAAACGTTTTTTAAATAAAATATGATAAGAGATGGTGCTATCAAATGCTGCCGGGAAAGTTAAGCAACTCGTTGCAGGATTTTCGAATTTAGAAATATTTATTATAAAATTTATTAATTATAAATTTAATGTAGAAAATCGAGTTCAAAACTTATGATTTAAGTTACTTTGTCTGAGACTGAAATGATAAAGAAATTCTTTAATTCAGATTAGATCGGATGAAAAATCCGGATAATGTAAAATTTTGGAAAGTCAAACTGTTAGCTGATAGGGAACTACATAATTTCAGTATTGAAAGCGGTAACGTACAGTACATTTTATATTTTATATTGCGGCCAAAAAAGACTTTTTGGAGAAAATATAGGCCTATATGTTATCATACATTGGAATACACTTATAATACCGTATTATGTGCCAGAAATTTACACAACTTTGTTATGGAATAGGCTATGGTCAAGCTATTTCATAAAATAGTAAACAATTTTGGTTATTGAATTTTATTTTACTTTTTAATTAAAAATAAATTTTAACAGCTAAAGTCGTCTGTTATTTTACTTTCTGTACTTTTATCCGAATGTGGATTAAATATGAATTTTAGATAATCACTTTCTGATGAACGCGTTTACACTGTAGTAATTTTTCATAATTTTGTCTATCTCATAAACAAAGTTAATGATCTTCGTTGATTTTCAGCATACAACAGAAAGTTTGATCGTTAAATATATTAATATAATAAATATTTTGATACTAAGTAGTCGTAATTAATGTACCCGTGTTCAACACGTTACTAGGATATACCAAATGTCGGAATATCAAATTCTGTTGTATTTGGACTGCAACCAAATTTTGTAAAGTGACATTTCAGGACACGTGTAAGACATTTTCTAAAAATTAGTACAAAATCTCACCACAATAGCATTTTTAACACTGCAAGCAACAAACATTTTATTTGTACAAGGTACTAATATTATAGAGAAACCTTAGCAATGCAGCATGGGATACTGAGCTATGTGATCCCCATTCTGATGGTGTAAACCAGAAGTTGACGAACAGTGTCTTTAATGTTGTAAATACGTATCTATTACTAATATTACAAATGTTATTATCGATAAGAGAGTTTACGATTAAAAGCAGTGTTGCATGATGTGTTCTAATTAATGGAAATTAAAAAAATAATTGAAAATTATAATGTTCATACGATTTCTGTTTATTTGAACAGTTCACTAAAGAAAACTGCAAAGAGAAAATGATTACCTTTAACAACGTAAGTTTTCAGTTTGAATACTCAATTAAAAGCTTTTATTTTGTAATATAAAAGAAAAGTTTAGATTAATTTATTTTCAATATTATTTTAAATTATTGTGTAATTAAAATTTAATTTTTTTAGAATCACATGGAGAGTGTTATGGGGTGTTTCCAACCAAAGTAATAACATTTTTTTAAAAATCATGCGAATAAAATATTAATTACTGATTTAATATTTATTTAATATTAAATTGATAAATAGTTATATGAATATTTATTTTATTTTTCCGTATTTATTTGAATATCAAAAAGAAATATAAATTTTAAAATAAATCTATTCAATTTTATAAAATAGACAATTTCTTATGTATTAAAAAATATACAAATCAGTGGCGTACCGTGACATTTGATGATAGGGAAGCTGTGTTTCTTTAAGAAGCCGACTTCCAGGGGCAATCAGTAAGCAATGGTCTAGGGTCCATTCGTATTCATTTGTTCGATAAGCCAGTAAAAACCGTAGACTTCTCTAAATGTATTTTTAATTAATAGATTATCTAACGCACTTAATAAATAAGCAAGTTCAATATAATTAACTCTCTTATATTAGATTTAATAGATTCTATACGCCCTCTAAATGCCAATTCTCGCTTCGATAACATCTACTAATTAAAATATATCTATTAGCCGTAACTATCTTGTTATAATTTTCAATATATATTTTATATTGTGTACTAATGTTAAATTCTATTCTATTTTGATTTCCAAATTGCTTCAATTTTACGAAAGAATCGATGCGAGATTTAGGATTTTCGTGTCTTTTGCCAGCTTTACTCAAATTATTTAAATCGTCAAAGCCAATCTCATTCTACACACTAATTTTATTTGAAAATAGTAGGCAAGGCCAACAAAACAAATTTTGCATTTTTATGCATCCACAAAGCCATTTTATATCTTCATAAATTTTATCATGAAAATGTCGAACAAATTTTTTCTTTTTCATTATATGGTCTCGAGCCAAAACTTTTTGAAATAAATTTTCGATATCACAATTACATTCTAAATTGCTAGCTATAATATAAGGGCTAAAATTAAAAATAAAATTATAAAAACTTACTTGTTAAAATAAAATGTGTGATGATATACAATTATACATACCTGGTACAAAATATTCAATTGTATGAATATACTTTTAAAGAAAATTATAAATAAATATAGTTTTGTGAAGAAATGTACATAAAAATAACATAAAATAGTCTTTACTTTTTAAATATTAAAACAATCCACCTAGTTAAAATTGCTCCCTACCAGTGGCTCGTGGATGGAATCAGAGACTGTCTTGGTAGGTGTGCGGTGCGGTGCATGCTTGCAAAATCCCGAGGGTGCCAATACCGGTTAATGTCTCTTTTGTCTCATCACTAGTATATCTCAAAGGACGCGACAGGGTTGTTGAAAATTTTAAACGTTTCTCATCATAGCTGTAAAAATCTAAACTTGTTAAACTTAAAAGTCATTTGTTTTCTAACTACTGTAATTCATTTTAAGACAAGGTGTCCATGGAAATTTCCAAAATTTACAACTTTTACTCACTTTCATTGAACTGGAAAAATTTCTGTCTTTAGTACATCTAATATTACGAAGAAATCAGTCCCACTGTACTCGGCTAGATATTGGTCCGGTTAGGCTTTTAAGTAAAATTCCGGCTCTTTCATCAGGGTTTTGTTTACGTTCCCAATTCCCTAATCGCTTAATTATTTAACTACTTCTTAAATAAAAATAAGTCGAAACCATTTACTTTGTACTCGAATATTTGTAGTCTTGGGAAAAAAGTGGAAAGACAAATTTTCACGACAACGGATACATAAATCGTAAATTTAATGAAAATAAATTCTAGAGCCTTTTCTGTACCTGGTGCATCTCACTTATTCATTAAATTTAGTTGTAAATGACGCTGTCGAAGTAACGGTTAATTTTTTAACATTATACAAGAATTGTACATGTTTTTTTTCTACATCCCCTTAGAGATGGGATATATGAAATCGTAATATCACTGGTTTAACGTCGAAATCCGTAATATAAAATCGGAGAGCGGAATAAATATATCAAATATTTTAATGGATTTTTTAACTCCTGTCAACTATACGGAATATCGTAAAAACATACCAGTAAATTCTTATCGGTTGGGTTAAGTTATAAATCTACTCGTGATTCACGCAATCGAAATATGTAGTGGGCAGGCGGCTAACAGCCCAGAACCAGTCCTTGATAGAATTGGAATCTTTATATGTGTGCAGCTTTCACCCAAGGTCGTAGGCTTCCACCGGCTAAACCGGGTGAGGTTGGTGCTCTGTAAAGCGCATGCGCAGATCTGGCTTTTCGTAATCTGAAAATACAGGAGATTCCACTCTGCTACTAATATTCTAATATACAATAGCAATTTTTTTTTCCACGTGTAGTATAGAAATTTGCAATATGATACATAATGCGGTTATAATAAAATATTGTGCGATTATTTTCATATAATTAAAATTAATATTTATTTATTTTTTAGAGAATACGAGGGAAGCGGCGCTTCCAACGCTTCTAATGACGGCACGCCACTGATACAAATGATTTTATTTATAACAACTTTTACAATCAAAGTACTCTTTTCATTTACAGAAATGCTTTAAAAACTGGACAGATTTAAACAGTCTGAAGATATTAAAATTTCAATAATTTGTTGAATTTAATTGCTGAAAATTTGGTTTAGATAATGTTAAACATTTATAAAATAATTGTAAAGCTTTAAAAAATAAATGTTATTGCAAATATTATAACTTATGTTTTATTATATATGAATAGTCTAAGAGATGATTCGGTTTTATCTTTCATTACATCGGTTCCCAAACTAGCGAAAGCTATCGATTCCTTCAATAATCAAAAAATGTTTCTGGATCCTTACACATATATATTCCTATGTATATGCATATATACGTTTGTGTGTTGAAAGCGCTCTGTCAAGGAACTTCTATACAAACTAATTACATTGAAAATAAGTAATTTCCCGCATGATTTGGACGAATTTTCTTTATTAAGAGCCAATTTTAGCAGAAATTTCTATCGAGAAGCATCGTTTTTGGCAAATTTCCCTCATGTTTCCTTGTTTTATATAATCAAATCGAGCCAAATCATTATATTAGTATATATTGTTTAAAAAATTAACACACAACGTCCGTCAGGTACTGTACAAGTTTCGTTTTTTTTGTGCCTAACAGGTGAAGGGATCGCTTCTTTCCTTCAGTCTCAGCCTCAATTCTATCGCGATACGACAAAGTCTCGCAATGTATTCGTTTAGTTAAATACAATTGTAATATATTTTTCAAGAAATGTTTGTTTGTTTATTTAATTTCACAATAGAGTTTTTTAGATGTATTATATTGCTTATGTACTCGTCGTAGTTCTAAAACTGTAATAAAGAAGAATACGATAGAAATAGTAATAAACTTCTCATACGTACTTAATTTTAATTATACAAACGTATCTACATAAATTAAAACATCTAAACCAGGGGTGTCCAACCTTTTTGTTTCTCTAGGCCGCATTGGAGGAAGTCAAGGAGTTCGGGCCACAAGTACATATAATATATATTTATGGCCGAATATACAAGTATATTTAAAAATTAACATGTCTAGACTATAATAATAACTGTTAAAACTTTATCAAGAAAAAAGATATTTTAAAAATTACTTCTACAGACACTTTCAATTTTTTCTTAGAAATAGATAAATTCATTTATTATAAAAGAGACAAACGGAAATTTATTTGAAAAACACAAGTATTTGTTATATTTGTGTCTCTAATTAATAAAAAGCGACCAAACACCATTTTAAAGTGCATTTTTATTTACGTAATATAAATAATATGTAGCCCAAAAAGTAGCCAAAGCGCCAAATGATGTTTTTTACGTCAAACAAAAAAAGCAGCCACATTTTGCGCAATGTAGCCCAATCTTGCAACGTTGGAAAAAAACTAAATAAACTGTAGTTGTGAATCAAACGATTATAGACCCAAGTGCAGGGAAAGGAGAGAAAGAACAAAAGATAAAAAAGTGAGAAAGGTTGGAAAATTAAGGGTCATATTTGTTTAATAAAAGATCTATTTAACCTTTCTCACTACTACATGTTTTGTCCTTTCTCATCTTTCCCTCCTTTTCCGAAATTTGGGTCTATAATCCTTTGAGTCACAACTCCAGATTTATTTAGTAATCCTTCTGCATTTATGCATTCCAAGTACTGTATTTGAAAATACAGGTACTGTAAGGTCTCTTTTTATGCGGATTATTTTTATGCGATTTTGAAGTTGTGCGGTTTGTATTTCATCCAAAAATTTCTTGGACAAACATACATATAGGCTTGTTTAGAAAGCCCGCGTATAGACAGTCTCCAAAAATCGTGGAACGCTCAAAGCTCACTCCATTTGTTCCACTGACATATAACGTTTATGGATGTAAAGGACAGCTAGATCTACCTTAATCGCTTTAGTTCCTAGCAATTTTTGATATAAATGTAATTAAACATAAAAAATACTTAAAACTAAAAAAAACGAAAGAAATGCGTTAATTTTGAAGAAAAAGCTTCAAAGTTTAACTTCCTTTGTCTCGCCCTTCTGTGAAATTTAACACCGATGAGTCATTGTTTACACATCTGGATGACCTTGAACACAGCTGGAGTTGGATTTCCCGGGGCATTCTCATAGACGTCGCGGGAGGACAAGGGTTTAAAGTAGGGTGAACACTAGCTGGCCGTATATTTTTAAATATTTTTTAAAAATTTGGAGACTTAAAAAACATTCCAAAAATTCAAAAAAAAAATTCAAAAATGGCCTTAAGGACCGTGTTTTATGTAACGCTATGTAACCTGCCCGAGTTAACTCGGGCGAGGAACTAAAGGGGTTTTAATTAACTCTTCACATCCAGATGTCAGTGATTTGTTTTTAGAGTGAGCTTTTGCAATTCGGGGATTCCCCTTGTACAGTACATGATACATACCATCGACAAGTCGCTATTACATCATTCTGAGTTTCGCATTGAAAGGTATAAACTGTAATTGTTTTGAAATTAAATTTTATTTTAGCGGTGTTTTGTTCATTTTTATAATAAGTAGCGAGTTTAAATTTTGCTGATTTCAAGTTGCAGTATTAAGCAGCCTATTTCTTTTAATTTCTGCAAACTTTTTATGCGGTTTTAAGTTAATTTTAACTCGTTGTTTTGGTTTTATGCGATTTTAGAAAATTACGGAACGTATCCCTACTTTTTCAAGGCAAAGTCTTTTTTTATGCGAATTTTTTATATGCTCTTTTCTGTAGAACGTATCCACCACATAAAAAGAGACCTTACAGTATTTCCTTTACACTCAAAAATAAAATATGAATAAAGGTTTACAGTTTTGTGAAACTTCTTTTCTGAGTTTATGCCGTTGAAATAGATAAACAATAAAAAAATTAAAACATTTTGTCGGTTTTGTTTACACGTTTATTGGGCCGCATTGGAACTTACCTTGGGCCGCATGCGGCCCGCGGGGCGCGCCAGGGGTGGCCAACCTTTTCAGAAGGCGGGCCAAATTTCAAAAACAATATTTCCTGCCGAGCCACGCACCTATTTTTTTTTTTTAAATTAAAGTAAACAAGCAAGCGTGCTACAGCTTCAACCACATCGTCGCTTTTCAGTAGGTGAGATCGTGGTCAAGCACTTGCTTAGTTTAATGTAAAAAACACAAAAATAGGTATATTTATTTTTTTTGAAGAAAATAAAACGTAACCGAGAATCAAACATATTTATTAGACAATTTAAAAATATTTAAAAGTGAGACATCTGACTTTGCTTTACAGAACTAAGTGTATCAAAATTGATCTCGACTGATGTTGTCGCTACACGCAAACAGTTTTCCAAATGAACATCAGTAATTCGTGTTCTGACTTGTGATTTGATGTACTTCACTCGACTAAAAAGCTGTTCACACGCATAAGTGTTTCCACATAGCGAAACCATCGACAGAGCATGTTTGTAAAACGCAGGATATTTATCCTTGTCCATATACGTTTCATAGAACTCTTCCAAACCAACTTGATGAAATTTCTCCAACGTTTCAGGGTTTACTTACTTATAGAATCGATATGGTAGACAGGCTACTTGGTTAAAGTAGTTTGAACAGTAGTTATAAATATGCTAAATATGTATTTTAACGTCGATTGCAAAATCTCTCCAGATGCATTGGCGATAATAAAACGAAACTACAGAATAACACGTAACTTTGTACTTATGTGTAGGAGCTCGACAGCGTTGCGAGCTTCCCGAAAACGCCGAAGATCACAGAACGTGTATAGTTGAAGTTGAAGTCTCATATTTAATTTTATCAACACTTAGCGTCGGACAAAAAACTAAGTAACCTTGAGTGTCAAATAGCGTGGTATTTGAAATAGCTAAAAATCTATGGATTTTTCCAAAAATGAGAGGTATTTCAAATTTCTCTTAGCTATAATTTAAAAATACACGATACGAATAACTCATGAGGTAATGTTCTTTTGGTGATAAGTTAACATTTACGTTCATTTGACCTAGCTCCGCGGGCCTGGTGTTGGTCACCCCTGCTATAGACCATACCGTGCTCTATGAAAAAACAAGAACACAAATTTTAATTGTATTAGTCTAGCTTACAATTATAAACAAGCTACCATTTATTTCATTAAAATCTTAATTAGACGTTATTATTCACGAAATCAAAGAGATTCCTTGAATCACGTGTTATTTTTTCACGTATTCATTGATGATAAAATGTTTCGAGACATTTCCCTGCATGTTGTTTCTCATGTATCTTAAGGTCCTGCAAGTTTGTTTATTTTTGATTGCTTATTAAACTTTTAAATTACATCCCTCGCAATAAAAAAACAGATAAATTAAAATACTTCAGGGCTAACTTAATTTTTTATATGCAATTTATTTATTTTTAATTGTAAGATTAACAATTGTTTAATTGTCATCGTCAATCGTTAATTCATTTGGAATTTTCTTTTCGTTCCTTTTTCATATTTTCTGTAAAAATATAATTACTAATTTGCTATTTTTATACAAAATATTTTTAGTAATAATTCATACAGTAACAAATACGTGTATAATAGTTAAAAATTCATCTTACCTTTACACTTTTGAAAAATGATCATACCTTGCTTCATCAACTAATTAAAATAAATTGATTATGAGTTACCATTAGAAATTTAATAATAAAAATGTTTTAAAGAGATAAAAACCTTTTCAAAAATGATTTTCTTGTTGCTTTCGCAGTCTTCAGCTTCAACCTATTAAAAAAAATTTTATTAAATATTGTATTGTTAACTAGCAGATGAGCCCGGCGTTACCCGTGGAAAAAATAACAACAACAAAGGTTAAGATTATTAGATTATTTCGTACTTCTAATCTTTCCATTTATTTACTCATATATTTAAACTCGGCACCCTCGAAAACCACTTAAAACATGGCTCTCGGGTAACTTCGTATTATACAATTTTCCTATTGGAATGCCATCATACCTCTTGTTCAATAGAAAGGAGACTGTTGCAGAAGAGGTCAAAGTAATTCGATCAAAAGTAGTCGTTGATTTCTTCCCGGAAGAGACAATGGTCAACGACTGTTAATTAATACTGGTCTACTATTAATAACTGAAGTGATTCGTGTTGGATGGGTTGTGATGGCCGCGAACGTAATCGAAGTTATTAATCTTAATGTCCGAAAGACTTCATATGATTTATTTAAAGTAGGGGGTTAATCTCGAGAAAGGTGGTAGGTTGACAAAAGTCAAGACCAGATACGGTTAGGAGCAGGAGGCCCAGATTAACTATATAAGAACTTCCGGTTGTAACGTGACTTCCGGTTTTTACCTGAAGTCACGTTACATCAATTCAAAATTTTTCCCTGAACGAAGTTACATAGATAACCGGCAACGACTCTATTTCTAACAGGAAAACTATGAAGTACAGGAGTAAGACACCACTAAAGGAATTGAGAATATTGTGACGAAGAGTTGAAGTCCGGCATTGTGACAATGTCACAATAAATAATCGCTCGTTAGAATTATTTTGGCTTATTTGGTTAGGGCAAGGCGACACGTGAGCGACGTGCCGGAAGGTATGCATCCCGGGAAGACTTTTATGGGAAGCTAGATTCTGTTTGGGTGTTACTAACGTGAAAAAACCCGAAAAACTCCAGCCCGTTGGCCATGCCCGAACCCCCAACTAACTAACTACCAGAGTTCGGTGGTTTTATCCACTCGGCTACTGGAGGGCGCATATTAGAATTTAGGAAGTACCGGTTTAGAAATGAAAAAACTCGAGTTGTTAAAGTGGAAAATTAAATTCTTATAGTGTTTTCACAGAATAACATTTTCCCTTCCATGCAGTCCACAACATTAGCAGGAAACGACGTCAGATAAGAGGAATTCGTACATAAATAAGTTTTCTTTATTATTAACTGTATTTCAGAATATTTTCTTACGATTTACACGTAACGTAAAAAAAATTGAAGAAAATGTAATTGCTGATTTACATCCTATTCAAACATTCTATTTGCTTATTTACAGGTATCGCCATCTATTGGCACTACGTGTGAATTAGCAAATCGAAGTTTTTAATTTACTTAAATTTTTTTGCCAATAGATGGTGCTAAGTGTAAACCAACAAATCAAATGAAGATAGAAATTAATTCAATCCAATTCAAAAATCCAATAGATATTTTGGGGTGGGATGTACGACATTATCTAAGTTAGGGGTAAATAAACTCAACTGCCGAGTTTCGTAACAATTGGTCGAACGGCATAGGAATGTATAGCGAACAAACAAACATTCTCATTTATATATATATTATATAATAAATATTGATACATTATTATATATATACTAGACATTTGTTTGTTTTATTTATTTATTTATTTATTTTACCATTACAACAACTTAATGTTATTTAATTTTCTCCACGAATATATATTGTAACGTATTTGTATTGTTTATCTCCTGGTAATGCTCCATGCGGGGCCAGGAATGTACTGTAGTTGACAGTACATAGCAAATAAAAATGGATGAATGAATGAATGAATATACTAGACATTCTCCTGTCAAGCATGGCGGAATATTTTCACGAGAAAGTAGAGATTGAAGAATTAAGAAGAGCTTTAAGTCGAGCTTGATGTTGTGATGGTGTTTCAGCAGCCCTTCACAAAGTCATTCTTGTTCGATGTTGATGAACCACTTCGAAAATTATCTCTAATAATAATTTATTATCTCTAAGTATCTCTAATATAATTTACAGTATGTCTAGTTACATCCTTTCATTGAGTAGCAAGAGCACAAAATTTATTATAACAACGTTGTAAATATTGGAGAATTTCTTTTTAAAAAATGTAATCTTAATGTTATATTTTTTGAATAATAAAAAAAAGTATTTACCTTATATTCTTTAATAGCTTCCTCAATTTCTGTCTACAATACAATATAAATAATGAATAAAACAATTAATATTTGATTATCTTTTATGATTTTTACTATAATAAAGAAAAATATCTGTTAATGTCTTTAAAAATATTTTAAATTATAAAAACTTACAATACCTCGTCAATTTTGCACTGAAAGAAATCACCGTAGTACTGAATTATTTTGGTGAAAAAATATAAAATGTTTTATAATAATATTAAATATTATTTATTTAAGGTTTAATAAAATTTTACGTAGAAAACTATAAAATTATAATTAGTTTTAAAAATATAAAAGTTTACTTACTTTGCTCATCATCTTTTTACATACACGGCACTAAAATATAAATCATATTATTCGTAATTGATTTTTTTACGTAATTATTGTTAACATTATTTTTTTGTATTTTACGATTTAAATACTATGTATTATAACACTGTTTAAAATTGCGTTTATTAATAGTTTACAATATACAGAGTGGCCCAAAAACTATTAATGAATTATTAGAACTGACTTGAATATGTGAATGTTATGTCTTCAATACGTTTTCTCTAAACTTCAATTTCAATCTTCCTCAATCTGATCCCAAAGATCTCAATAGAAACTTAATCTGATCTCAATACAACTCCTCCAAAATGTTTGGAGGAGATCTATTGAGATCAGATTAAGAAGCCAAAATGAAAGAAATTTCTGTTTTGGTTTGACTCATTAAGAACTGTCAGTTATTTTCAAGATGTTTTCTACGATGAAGATGAGAGCGAACACATTAAACATGTTATAATGTAAGCTGTAGGCTGTAACATAAGCTGTAATAATACGATTAACATGTCAAGTAGGTTTTAGGCCAGGCTGTATAATAAACCTATACAAATGTTTATAGTATAAGCTGTAAATAAATTCATCTAACCTCAGCATAACTTTCCTTCATACATTTCATAAAATTCTGGAATAAAATAAATAATAAAATATAGAAATAAAAATAAAACATATATTTAATCATTATAAATAATATTAATTTAATATTGGCCTAGTTGCATAGAAAGCGTAGTTGATTTTGTAATTCCTGGCGACATTAAATATCACTTTATAATAATCACATTTTCTTACTGGATGGAAATCTTCATTGTTTGATTCATCCTCTGATGATTTTTTGCAACATTCATCAATCTGAAATTGAAATGAATTATATTTTACTGTAGATCATACACATTAAGGACCATTTACTTGAACTCACACATTCTCATAAATTGTTTTTTAATGTATATGATATACAGTAAAACAAAGATAAAACTGACTAAGTTATTTATTTATTGTGACTAAGTCTCAATAAATTGAGAAATATTGATATATGAAGAAATAAACTGAATGAAATTATTTAACTATTGACTATATAAAAATAAGGCTCAGGTTTTACAATGTACTGTACATCTATATGTTTTATTTTCTCCTAGTTGTTTTATTTTTTTATTATATTCGTATCTAATTTTTATATCTTCATTTATAAACATTAAAAATAAATGTTTATGAAACAAATAAGAATAAGTTAAAAATAAAATATTTTACCAAACTAACAGTCGGATATCGGACAATAAGGCTAAATAATCAGTAAGCAATTTGGCAGAGGCAGGCTGTCAGAACGCCATCTTTCGTTAAATAAATACTTTATTTATAATTATTATATTTATCTAATTATTTTAGAATATTTAGAATATTGTATTTCTATTTAGTATTTCTGTTTCTTCCAGAATATTCTAAAATTAATTAATTTATTTATTTATAACTATTATATTTAACAACAGATGGCAGCCTGGTAGCCTGCCTCCTGCCAAATTACTTAGAAATTATTTTGACTTATAGCCCAATAACTCGCTTCCTGTATTTTGTAGATGAACAGATAGATTTTTGCAAACTTTGAAAATTCAAAGAGACAACTCAGACAACCAAAATACGCGGCTTGTAGCATGGTAATTCTTTGAGTATAATTGCTAATCTTGTAAATCAATTATACCGTTGTAGCGAAGTGGTTTACTTCTTAACTTTTCATTATTACGTAAAATTACACTTTAAACACATTGAATATGCTACTGAAAATTTTAGAAAAGTTGAAAATTCGTTTGTAGAGAACCAAAACTACGGAATATCTAAGATATCTAATTAAGAAATATCAAAATATTATTTATTTTAGTATATTTTCACGTGAATCGAACGAAACATAAAATTCAGAAAGATAAATTGAATATAAGACTGCATAGACGTATGGTGTTTTACATAATAAATGAAAGTTTCAATCAGATACAGGAAATAAGAGAATTGTAAACCTTGTAATGTGGGTCATCTATCTAACTCCATTCTCGATATCAAGGAAGGGAAGACGGATATACAGGCAGACAGACAAAAAGACAGACGGACGCCAGTGAAAATTTATAGGGCTGCAATTTTTGAAAATTGTAGCGTAATTCTGTTTATGATATAGTATCACACCCATTTACCAGGTCACTCCAATTGTTCGAATTTAGTAGTAATTAATTGTGTAATAATTAATCTATTAGAAAAATAAATAAAATTACCTTCTTATCAATCTTGTTTTCTAAGAACCAAAACAAAAACAAAAAAATTATAATTAGGTTTCTGTATGAAAATATATAATTTCTGATAAACGAATTAATTAAATATATATCTTACTTATGCATTTTATTAAAAGACGATGCTTTTGTTTTTTAACCTATATTTAATTATAAGACAGAAAATTAATAAAATAAAACAAAAAATAACAATACTTCAAAATGGAAGAAAAATTCGATAAACAATAAGCAACCTTTGATATTATAGCTTCGTTTTCAGCGTCGCAATCTCCAGGATTGAACTATAAAAAGCAATAATTATAATTTTTCTTTTTCATATTTTACTATTATACAAANAGCCCGGCGTTACCCGTGGAAAAAATAACAACAACAAAGGTTAAGATTATTAGATTATTTCGTACTTCTAATCTTTCCATTTATTTACTCATATATTTAAACTCGGCACCCTCGAAAACCACTTAAAACATGGCTCTCGGGTAACTTCGTATTATACAATTTTCCTATTGGAATGCCATCATACCTCTTGTTCAATAGAAAGGAGACTGTTGCAGAAGAGGTCAAAGTAATTCGATCAAAAGTAGTCGTTGATTTCTTCCCGGAAGAGACAATGGTCAACGACTGTTAATTAATGCTGGTCTACTATTAATAATTGAAGTGATTCGTGTTGGATGGGTTGTGATGGCCGCGAACGTGATCGAAGTTGTTAATCTTAATGTCCGAAAGACTTCATATGATTTATTTAAAGTAGGGGGTTAATCTCGAGAAAGGTGGTAGGTTGACAAAAGTCAAGACCAGATACGGTTAGGAGCAGGAGGCCCAGATTAACTATATAAGAACTTCCGGTTGTAACGTGACTTCCGGTTTTTACCTGAAGTCACGTTACATCAATTCAAAATTTTTCCCTGAACGAAGTTACATAGATAACCGGCAACGACTCTATTTCTAACAGGAAAACTATGAAGTACAGGAGTAAGACACCACTAAAGGAATTGAGAATATTGTGACAAAGAGTTGAAGTCCGGCATTGTGACAATGTCACAATAAATAATCGCTCGTTAGAATTATTTTGGCTTATTTGGTTAGGGCAAGGCGACACGTGAGCGACGTGCCGGAAGGTATGCATCCCGGGAAGACTTTTATGGGAAGCTAGATTCTGTTTGGGTGTTACTAACGTGAAAAAACCCGAAAAACTCCAGCCCGTTGGCCATGCCCGAACCCCCAACTAACTAACTACCAGAGTTCGGTGGTTTTATCCACTCGGCTACTGGAGGGCGCATATTAGAATTTAGGAAGTATCGTTTAGAAATGAAAAAACTCGAGTTGTTAAAGTGGAAAATTAAATTCTTCTAGTGTTTTCACAGAATAACATTTTCCCTTCCATGCAGTCCACAACATTAGCAGGAAACGACGTCAGATAAGAGGAATTCGTACATAAATAAGTTTTCTTTATTATTAACTGTATTTCAGAATATTTTCTTACGATTTACACGTAACGTAAAAAAAATTGAAGAAAATGTAATTGCTGATTTACATCCTATTCAAACATTCTATTTGCTTATTTACAGGTATCGCCATCTATTGGCACTACGTGTGAATTAGCAAATCGAAGTTTTTAATTTACTTAAATTTTTTTGCCAATAGATGGTGCTAAGTGTAAACCAACAAATCAAATGAAGATAGAAATTAATTCAATCCAATTCAAAAATCCAATAGATATTTTGGGGTGGGATGTACGACATTATCTAAGTTAGGGGTAAATAAACTCAACTGCCGAGTTTCGTAACAATTGGTCGAACGGCATAGGAATGTATAGCGAACAAACAAACATTCTCATTTATATATATATTATATAATAAATATTGATACATTATTATATATATACTAGACATTTGTTTGTTTTATTTATTTATTTATTTATTTTACCATTACAACAACTTAATGTTATTTAATTTTCTCCACGAATATATATTGTAACGTATTTGTATTGTTTATCTCCTGGTAATGCTCCATGCGGGGCCAGGAATGTACTGTAGTTGACAGTACATAGCAAATAAAAATGGATGAATGAATGAATGAATATACTAGACATTCTCCTGTCAAGCATGGCGGAATATTTTCACGAGAAAGTAGAGATTGAAGAATTAAGAAGAGCTTTAAGTCGAGCTTGATGTTGTGATGGTGTTTCAGCAGCCCTTCACAAAGTCATTCTTGTTCGATGTTGATGAACCACTTCGAAAATTATCTCTAATAATAATTTATTATCTCTAAGTATCTCTAATATAATTTACAGTATGTCTAGTTACATCCTTTCATTGAGTAGCAAGAGCACAAAATTTATTATAACAACGTTGTAAATATTGGAGAATTTCTTTTTAAAAAATGTAATCTTAATGTTATATTTTTTGAATAATAAAAAAAAGTATTTACCTTATATTCTTTAATAGCTTCCTCAATTTCTGTCTACAATACAATATAAATAATGAATAAAACAATTAATATTTGATTATCTTTTATGATTTTTACTATAATAAAGAAAAATATCTGTTAATGTCTTTAAAAATATTTTAAATTATAAAAACTTACAATACCTCGTCAATTTTGCACTGAAAGAAATCACCGTAGTACTGAATTATTTTGGTGAAAAAATATAAAATGTTTTATAATAATATTAAATATTATTTATTTAAGGTTTAATAAAATTTTACGTAGAAAACTATAAAATTATAATTAGTTTTAAAAATATAAAAGTTTACTTACTTTGCTCATCATCTTTTTACATACACGGCACTAAAATATAAATCATATTATTCGTAATTGATTTTTTTACGTAATTATTGTTAACATTATTTTTTTGTATTTTACGATTTAAATACTATGTATTATAACACTGTTTAAAATTGCGTTTATTAATAGTTTACAATATACAGAGTGGCCCAAAAACTATTAATGAATTATTAGAACTGACTTGAATATGTGAATGTTATGTCTTCAATACGTTTTCTCTAAACTTCAATTTCAATCTTCCTCAATCTGATCCCAAAGATCTCAATAGAAACTTAATCTGATCTCAATACAACTCCTCCAAAATGTTTGGAGGAGATCTATTGAGATCAGATTAAGAAGCCAAAATGAAAGAAATTTCTGTTTTGGTTTGACTCATTAAGAACTGTCAGTTATTTTCAAGATGTTTTCTACGATGAAGATGAGAGCGAACACATTAAACATGTTATAATGTAAGCTGTAGGCTGTAACATAAGCTGTAATAATACGATTAACATGTCAAGTAGGTTTTAGGCCAGGCTGTATAATAAACCTATACAAATGTTTATAGTATAAGCTGTAAATAAATTCATCTAACCTCAGCATAACTTTCCTTCATACATTTCATAAAATTCTGGAATAAAATAAATAATAAAATATAGAAATAAAAATAAAACATATATTTAATCATTATAAATAATATTAATTTAATATTGGCCTAGTTGCATAGAAAGCGTAGTTGATTTTGTAATTCCTGGCGACATTAAATATCACTTTATAATAATCACATTTTCTTACTGGATGGAAATCTTCATTGTTTGATTCATCCTCTGATGATTTTTTGCAACATTCATCAATCTGAAATTGAAATGAATTATATTTTACTGTAGATCATACACATTAAGGACCATTTACTTGAACTCACACATTCTCATAAATTGTTTTTTAATGTATATGATATACAGTAAAACAAAGATAAAACTGACTAAGTTGTTTATTTATTGTGACTAAGTCTCAATAAATTGAGAAATATTGATATATGAAGAAATAAACTGAATGAAATTATTTAACTATTGACTATATAAAAATAAGGCTCAGGTTTTACAATGTACTGTACATCTATATGTTTTATTTTCTCCTAGTTGTTTTATTTTTTTATTATATTCGTATCTAATTTTTATATCTTCATTTATAAACATTAAAAATAAATGTTTATGAAACAAATAAGAATAAGTTAAAAATAAAATATTTTACCAAACTAACAGTCGGATATCGGACAATAAGGCTAAATAATCAGTAAGCAATTTGGCAGAGGCAGGCTGTCAGAACGCCATCTTTCGTTAAATAAATACTTTATTTATAATTATTATATTTATCTAATTATTTTAGAATATTTAGAATATTGTATTTCTATTTAGTATTTCTGTTTCTTCCAGAATATTCTAAAATTAATTAATTTATTTATTTATAACTATTATATTTAACAACAGATGGCAGCCTGGTAGCCTGCCTCCTGCCAAATTACTTAGAAATTATTTTNGTTGATTTTGTAATTCCTGGCGACATTAAATATCACTTTATAATAATCACATTTTCTTACTGGATGGAAATCTTCATTGTTTGATTCATCCTCTGATGATTTTTTGCAACATTCATCAATCTGAAATTGAAATGAATTATATTTTACTGTAGATCATACACATTAAGGACCATTTACTTGAACTCACACATTCTCATAAATTGTTTTTTAATGTATATGATATACAGTAAAACAAAGATAAAACTGACTAAGTTATTTATTTATTGTGACTAAGTCTCAATAAATTGAGAAATATTGATATATGAAGAAATAAACTGAATGAAATTATTTAACTATTGACTATATAAAAATAAGGCTCAGGTTTTACAATGTACTGTACATCTATATGTTTTATTTTCTCCTAGTTGTTTTATTTTTTTATTATATTCGTATCTAATTTTTATATCTTCATTTATAAACATTAAAAATAAATGTTTATGAAACAAATAAGAATAAGTTAAAAATAAAATATTTTACCAAACTAACAGTCGGATATCGGACAATAAGGCTAAATAATCAGTAAGCAATTTGGCAGAGGCAGGCTGTCAGAACGCCATCTTTCGTTAAATAAATACTTTATTTATAATTATTATATTTATCTAATTATTTTAGAATATTTAGAATATTGTATTTCTATTTAGTATTTCTGTTTCTTCCAGAATATTCTAAAATTAATTAATTTATTTATTTATAACTATTATATTTAACAACAGATGGCAGCCTGGTAGCCTGCCTCCTGCCAAATTACTTAGAAATTATTTTGACTTATAGCCCAATAACTCGCTTCCTGTATTTTGTAGATGAACAGATAGATTTTTGCAAACTTTGAAAATTCAAAGAGACAACTCAGACAACCAAAATACGCGGCTTGTAGCATGGTAATTCTTTGAGTATAATTGCTAATCTTGTAAATCAATTATACCGTTGTAGCGAAGTGGTTTACTTCTTAACTTTTCATTATTACGTAAAATTACACTTTAAACACATTGAATATGCTACTGAAAATTTTAGAAAAGTTGAAAATTCGTTTGTAGAGAACCAAAACTACGGAATATCTAAGATATCTAATTAAGAAATATCAAAATATTATTTATTTTAGTATATTTTCACGTGAATCGAACGAAACATAAAATTCAGAAAGATAAATTGAATATAAGACTGCATAGACGTATGGTGTTTTACATAATAAATGAAAGTTTCAATCAGATACAGGAAATAAGAGAATTGTAAACCTTGTAATGTGGGTCATCTATCTAACTCCATTCTCGATATCAAGGAAGGGAAGACGGATATACAGGCAGACAGACAAAAAGACAGACGGACGCCAGTGAAAATTTATAGGGCTGCAATTTTTGAAAATTGTAGCGTAATTCTGTTTATGATATAGTATCACACCCATTTACCAGGTCACTCCAATTGTTCGAATTTAGTAGTAATTAATTGTGTAATAATTAATCTATTAGAAAAATAAATAAAATTACCTTCTTATCAATCTTGTTTTCTAAGAACCAAAACAAAAACAAAAAAATTATAATTAGGTTTCTGTATGAAAATATATAATTTCTGATAAACGAATTAATTAAATATATATCTTACTTATGCATTTTATTAAAAGACGATGCTTTTGTTTTTTAACCTATATTTAATTATAAGACAGAAAATTAATAAAATAAAACAAAAAATAACAATACTTCAAAATGGAAGAAAAATTCGATAAACAATAAGCAACCTTTGATATTATAGCTTCGTTTTCAGCGTCGCAATCTCCAGGATTGAACTATAAAAAGCAATAATTATAATTTTTCTTTTTCATATTTTACTATTATACAAAGTAAGTAATTTATAAATATATAAGAAGTTATAAGAATATAATGCGTTAAGAGATATAATCAGAATTAAATGATTATTTACTCATTATAAAAGAATAATTTCATTTTTATTTTCTTAGCAGTTTAATTTCCTTTTACTCTCTTATTCATATGTGTAATATTATAATATTATTTACTTATAGGGAAAAAATAGCACACTTTAACACATTATATTTTATTAAATTTTAGAAATTCAAACACAATACTTACTTCTCCATTATCAAAAATCTCGTTAATATCTTCCTATAAGCAAGAAAATAAAACAATTAATATCAAATATTTGCGCAAAGTTTAAAATTATATATAATAATAATAATTATCTCTCCCGTGGCCACCATCTGGTCTTGGTGGGAGAGCCCACTAATTTTATTGATCTATAGAGCGATGTAGGCTGGAGCACAAGATCTTGGTAGGGACCATGCCAGTAAGGTTTATGAGGAGAGATGAAGCTAAAAGTGATCACACCCATTCTGTGGAGATATTTTTCATAGTAGTAACCAGATCTAAGTGTGATACCAGCTCGGACGTCGCCCGGTTAATAAGGTCCGCTTGGTTACCAGTGGCGAAAGCAGCGCCAGCCCAAACATGGCTACTGCAATGCCCTCGACAAAAGCGAGGAATCAACCTAGCCCTGATGTTTCTGTGGCAATGCATTCACAGACCAAAAAGGCTGGAAAACTACGCCAACGGATGAAATGGACATTAGAAATGAACGAGTTTATCATCCGTACTTACTACACCATCACAAGACTCGAAACAAATATGACAGCATACAGACAACAACTACACCATAGATTCACACAACAATATCCTCACCTCACTGTCACCGAACAAAGGGTTGTCGATCAAAAAAGAACAATTATACACAAATACTTAATCCCACAAGCAAAACTTGAACTTATGAAACAACGGGTTGCTTATCAAATACATCAACAGACAGAAACATTTAAAATTAATGAAGATCACGTAACCTACCAGGATAATCCAGCAACGAGCATTGATTATAGCACACACACAACAACTATCACTAATGATACTACAGTCACTTCCTCATTCACCAATGATAACATAGACATAGAATTAGTTAATACACTCTCGCTTATATTTCAGGAAACACTCACTAAATATACAGGTACAGATCCCACACAAAGACCACGAACACTAAAAATCAACATGTCAAAGGTAGTAGGAAAAACAGTAAATTATGTAAACACTCACTGCCACACTACATTCATTCAATTTCTACACTCTCAGACATTCATAAATTAGTTTATGCTGGGTCAATCACAGTAGTGACACACCATGGACTGAAAATACAATCTCAGGCATACACACACAACACTCAATTCTATCATAAGCCTGCCTGGCAGAGAAGAATAGAAACACAAATAAATGACATTAGACAGTAATTAGGCAGGTTGGCACAATACACTAAAAACAATATAACACCCAAATTAAAGAAACAACTCGAAAACATTTTCAAGAAAATCAAAACACACACAAAACACGAACATCACAACACACACAATACAGAATACATCGATACACTAAAACAGAAACTCGCAGCCAAAGCACGTAGACTCAAGCGATACAAAATATGTACCCTACGAAAACAACAAAATAAATTATTCCCCAAAAATGAAAAATTTTTCTACAGACAAATCAGTACCAAAACAAACACTGATACACAGCACAGTGGCACACCAACAGGAGAATAACTCACAAATTACTGGTTTTTTTCTATGGTCCAATGCTGTTACACACAATGCTGATGCAGGCTGGATCGAGGAGGAGAACACAAACTTGCACAACATACCAACTATGCCCTGGGCTGAAATAAACGTACACGACATCCACTACGCTGTGAACAGAACACACAACTGGAAGACACCTGGTGTAGACAACATTCACAATTTCTGGTACAAAAAGTTTACATCACTGCACCAGGAACTAGCTAAACATCTAATACACATCATCATCAATCCACAACACATGCCAAAATTTATTACTCAGGGCATCACCTACATGAAACCTAAAAACAACACCACCACAGACCCCACACAATACAGACCAATTACATGTCTTCTTCCAACACTATACAAATTATTGACATCCTGTATCACAAACAAAATATACAAACATGTTGAAGAACACGACATTCTTACAGAACAACAAAAAGGTTGCCGTAAAAATCACAGGGGATGCAAAGAACAATTACTCATAGATTCAGTCATTCTATGGCAAGCACACAAACAACACAGAAACATACACATGGCATATATAGACTACAGAAAAGCATTCGACAGTGTTCCACACAGTTGGCTGCTACATATTCCACAAAATTCATCCATTACTCATTGCATTCTTCCAAATAAATATGCATCACTGGAGAACAACACTACATCTCAGGATTCATAACAATTCCATAAAAACAAACCAAATATTCATTAGACGGAGAATTTTTCAAGGCGATTCCTTGAGTCCTCTCTGGTTCTGCTTTAGCCCTAAATCCATTATCCAACATGTTAAACAACAAGCAATATGGCTACAATATCAGACATGAAAAAACATCACAGTTTACACTGTCACTCTCGTGTACAGTACATGGATGACACAAACCTTTATGCATCCACACAAAAACAACTTCATCAACTCTTAGATATCATACGTTCATACTCCAAGAACATACAAATAAACTTTGGCCTAGACAAATGCAAAACACTTCACATAGAAAAAGTAATCCTGAAGAAAGGAGATTTTTCACTTGGAAATTGAAATGTTATTGAATCCATGGAAGAGGGCAATTTTTACAAGTATTTAGGATTCCAACAGAACAAACTAACAGAACATACATAAATAAAGCAGCGATTAATTAAAGAATACGAAAGTAGGTTAAACACTATTCTCAGAACACAGTTGAATGCAAAACCCAGTTAAAGCAATAAACGCATATGTCGTCCTAGTACTTATACATTCGACTCACACAGATCTTGAGCAACTTCAAAATAATAATAATAATAAAACACTTACTAAGCATAAACATCATCAACCTAATTCCTCCTTAGAAAAATTAACTCTTCCTCGTAAAGAAGATGGCCGCGGCCTGACTAATATAGTTATCCTGAACTAAAAACAAATTCTGACATTGCGAGTTTTTTTCCACAAAACCCAAGATACATCAAGATTAACAAAGCTATAACTGGCAGACACTAACCACACACCATTAAACTTAATGTTACACTTGTTTGGTTAGCTACGCCTTGACTTTAGTTAAGCAACCTGTATCAGCTAAGCATAACATTCCCAACATAATAATAATAAAAGAAAATAATTTTAAACAAGAGTTTTGTGAAATTTGTTATATTAGATCTATTCTTATTTATTAATAATAAAAACAGAGCGATACTTTTTTAAATTGGAAGACTTTTTAATAATATACTTATTTAAGTTTCTGAAAAAAAGCCTTTCTAGAAAATTTAAAATGTATAAATCTCTATAATAAATATAAAAATGATACGAATCTTACCTTTTTAAATTCGCACTGTAAAAAAAAACGTTATAATTTTATTAATAATTTAAAAAAATAGTTATGTAGTTAAAATTAAAAATGAGATAAAATAAAATTGTAAATAGAAATTTATAAATTAAAAGAAAAATTACTAACAAATTCTGAAAATTTCTTGCATTTTNAAATATAATTTTTAAAATTTAATAATAAATAAAATTATTTTATTTATTATTAATACCTTTAATTATAAATAAATATTTTAATTTATGATTTATTATTGGCTAGAAAATTATTTTTATCTTAACATATATACTACAAAATAAATAAATGATAAATTATAACGATTTGTTTATTAATAATTTAATTACAGTAGACCCCCTATAACATGGTAAATAATTCCGTGCTATATGAATTCCGTATTGTACGAGTCACTTAGATTTTACAAATACGTTCACAGCCCGGCACACTTACTTGTAAAATCTAAGTGACTCGTACAACACGGAATTATCTACCGTGTTATATGGGTCTACTGTATTAATGTATTTATAATAAATAATTATTAAGTAAATTAAATACAGCAATGATATAAAATGCAAAAACTCACTTTTAAATAATTATCTTTTAAACATTGATTAAAGTTCTATAAACAAAACATAAAGAAAATGTATTGAAAAAAATCGAATCATAAATTATCAGAAAGAAATTTTTAAGTTATTTACTTGCTGGAAATTATCATTGTCAGTTTCATCTATAATTTGACAACATTCCTCAACCTTAAAAATGTAATTAGGAAAAATAATATATAAGAAAACCATGTTATTTGAATAAATATCAATAAAATGTATTATTTTACCTCTTCTCTGATTTTCTTATCTAGAAAAGAATTACCAATAATTTAATTAAAAATTACAAAATACCGAAATATTTATGACATATTTACTTACCTAAACATTGACGTAGTAACGTAGCTATCGATGACCATACCTTAATAATAACGTGAATTATATAAATTTAAAACATTTATAAGAAATTTTTAACTATGGATAATTACCTTAAATTTTGCATTAACCATGTCATCTTGGCAATCTCTGGCTATAAAATACAATATATAATGTGTACATTAATTAAGATGCTAGTGAATTATCATAATTATGTTGCTTAGTAATGATGATAAATATCGCCGTAGTTACTTCTTATCTAAAGGGATCATCCGCAAATTATGTAACGTTATTTTTATGCTTTAAAACTACATCTCACCCCCTGTAACGCTCTGTACCGTTGCATATACCCACCTCCAAAATTACGTAACGAGTATCCTCGATCAACCAAGGGCTCTTAATTGTATTATGGAATAATACACAGCACGGAAAAGAAACATTATATATTTTATTAGGCCTAATTACATGTATAAAAGTAGAAAGCAGTGAGTCATTTTCTGTACCCAAGGATTAGACTTTAGCATTATGTAATGTTTTTGAAAACACCTTCCCCCCTTGTAACGCATCCTAACGATTACCCGCATACTCCCCCATCCATATCTGCGTTACCTAACTTATGGACAACACAAAATTAAAAGAAAAATTCTTTTTAAGTTTCTGCAAGGTCTAAGAAACAAAAAGACAAAGTACAAATTAAAGGACCCTTTAATTTGTACTTGCTAATTCATTAAGTAGCCTATTTTTANCAGTAATTAATTAAATTAAGTAAGAATTTCTATTTTTCTCTTATAAAATTTTAATTAAAAGAACTATTATTAAGAATTTACTTACTTCTTTTTGCAACTTGCATTCTTCACACTATGTGTTAAATAATTTAATTAAAATATATACAATATTTACATCTTAAACTTAATTTTAAAAGATATTTTAATGTTATGAATTGAAGACATTTGGACAAGAACGTGTTAACTCAGTTTCTTTGTTGAACATTGTTGAATGTCTATAAATATAGGGCAAATATAATCATTCAGACTCATGACCCATAATTTTTCATAGAGTAATAAGAGTAATAACTTCTCAAAAGTAATAAAAAGACAAAAATCTTCCGTGAATGTGTATGGGAGGGGGTGTTTGCGTTTATTTCGCTTAATATCTCAGGATGGGGTGAAGATAAAGAAACTAAATTCGGTATGGTAGCTTGAATATAAGGGGCATTAATGGTGTTATATTTTGGTTATAAAAGGTCGAGGGATAGAGGGATAGAAACTTTTTCAAACACTTTCTGCTCCTTGACACTGAAGGACTTAAATTATTGAGTGCGACCTTACATAGGGGAGACCGGGGCAAGATCGGCATGTTAAGCTTTACTTAAATTTTGTGTAATAAATACTGCTGTAAACTGAAAAAAAAGCTTTGCATATTGTCTATTGGAATGTTACCTTACTATAGAACTGGTTAAAATCAGTTTGGAAATAAAAATAATTAAAAT
>NW_019385621.1:148949-165890 GCF_000671375.1 Centruroides sculpturatus | reverse complement strand
CCCCTATAACACTGTTGATAATTCCGTTTTATATGAATTCCATGTTGTACGAGTCACTTAGATTTTACAAATACATGTGCAGGGCTGTGAATACCTCACGTATTTGTAAAATCTAAGTGACTCGTACAACATGGAATTCATATAACACTGAATTATCTACCGTGTTATGGGGGGTCGACTGTAATTAAGTTTCATTCAAATATAAACTTTCGGCAATGTTAAATAGTTTATTAAGGAAATACTTACATTAGAAAATTCCGACTGTTCATTCTGTTGTGAGCAACAATCGCTAATCTGAAAATAATCACTTTTTTTAATCAAAATTCTCAATTATTATACTTTGTTATCATTTAAATCTTCTCTATCAATAATCGTATAAGTGATTTAGATACGTAAACCTTCGACAATAGGACACTTTGTCTGTCTTTTTATATTGAGACAATGCTGTATTCTATAATCTACTTTAAAAAGCCTCTAAAAATTAAAGTAAAGAAATAAAAATTATAATACTGTATTGATAATTATTTGTCTTTAATTAATCTTTGCCCCTCTAGATAGTTTTCTGCGTACCCCTTGATTACAGATATATTAATAATTAATATTTTAAAATTAAAAATGTATTTATTTATCTATTTAAATACTCACAGCCGTGTTTACTTTATCTGAAAACAAAGTCTTATTAATATAAATTTAAACAGAAAAGATTTTAAAGTAATTTAAAGTACTGTTTAAATGTGTGATTGTCATTCAAATACTAAAGATAGAAAATAAAAGAGAAAACGTACCAATAAATTCGTGTTTTGCCGTACCGAATGGTATCAAACAGAACAAAATCAAAAGTACAATTGACATTTCTTAAAGAGTCTCTACAAAAAAATAAAATTCGAACACGGAGAGTTTCGACTTTTAAGGGAGTAGAATTTGTCTTGGTAAACATTAAATGATTCCGTCATTAAAACAGATACTCACTTAAAACTTTACGAAGGTCTACCGTATTTATTAAGCTGCGATATAAAAACAAAATTTAAAGGAAATGTCTACTAGTTAATTACAAAGAAATAAGTTTAGGTGTTTAAACAGGGGTACGAGGAAGTAACTGTGCGCGTGTGTATGTAATTAATGGAGTTCTCTTCAAAATGCAGTTTAAACGCAAGCCTGTAGATGTTACCAAGATTGATACTAAATTATACGTTAAAATATTATAATACATATAAAATAAGTTTAGTTAAATATGCAAGAAGTATTTAATTTTTTTCAAATATAACTGGCCAAAAACAACCGCCGTGTAACGAGCAGTTTTTGTTCTCGTTATTTATAGGTTTGATCATGTGTAATTCAAAATACAATATCATCTGTGAAGGAAGAAAAGGTCAAGCAAAGCACTGATGTTAAAGGTTATGCATTAAATCTGAAGACTAATATTTCAAATATACAATAGAAAGTATGTTAAAATAGTTGTTACGTAGCCTATTTTTAATGTTTCGGAGAAGATCTTTAACGTTAATAATAAATTTTAATTAGGTTGGAATTTTAAAGTATAAAATATAATGCTTCAGATTGTTACATCATTTTTATTTTATATTTAAGCTTATTGATTTTATGAGAAGTGGCTGTTATGTAGGTCAGGAGTGTGTGTAATCAACTGTTTTATAGGAAAAGGAGCGAGTTCCTAACGTAATTGTTAAGAAAATAAATGAAATGCTATTATATTCTTTTTATTACCAGCATAAAATCTAGTGTAATAAAATTTTATTGATTATTTAGACATTTTTAAATATATTACTAATAATAATTATTAAACTCGGATTTAAAAAATTGGAAATTGTCAGATATGTGATAGTAAAATTTATTGAATTATTAAATTTATTCATTAATTTCTTTGTTAATATTAATTATATAATCACGAAATAACCGTCCAAGTATTACGTCTGTATTTTATGAAGGAGGGGGATTCGTTTGTATCTGATCATTGATGACGATGGGAGAAGAGAAATAAGTTTTTGATGTCGTAAGATCACATCTTTCGTTTATTTTTCTTTCCAATTATCACAAAATTCGTGAGCAATGGCTACATTATTATTACAGCATTCCTTTTAAATGATATATCATTCGTCCTTTATACAGAAATCCCCGCTTTTACGCCACAAAGTACCTATGTTAATACCTGTTTTCGCTTACCCAACAAAATCCAGAGGAATTTCGCTTTTACCTTATGCCTTTTACGAAAAAAAAAAAAGTAAAAGCATGTTTCGCCAAAGGCAATTTTTATCAAAAGTAGCCTTTTGCAGCCAACCGTTATGAATAAAACATAATTTAACTAAAATCAAATTTTCTACATTTGTTTAAATAAAAATTTAAATGTTTTACTCTCTAAATTGACAAAGAAATTCATAACACAGCATAACAATAATAAAGTTTTATTGATTATATAGATCAAAATTCCATATAAAATCATACATTAATCCAAAACCATTGAAGAAAAAAACATTACAGAATAATTTCGTAATACATTGAAACAAATTTCATATATTCTTGTGCAGGCAATTATAAATTTTTGCATTTCTTTTCTAAATAAATAAATAAAATAATAATTAGAAAATGAAAAATATATAAACAATGTTTCGTTCCTTCAAAACATGGCATAAATAAACTGTTCAATTAAAGAATTGTTATTAATTTATAACGTAATATCGCAGTCTATTGTAAAAAAAAAGTAATTAATAATCAATATCATATTAATATGAATTACTTTAAGCTAGTGTCTACTAGCTTAAAGTAGCGTGCCTAGTGGGCAACTAGGCACTAGGCACGTGAGGAACTAGGCACGTGAGGCACACACATACTTAAAAACCCCAAAATTAGAAAAAAAAGAAAAGCATGTTCGTAATCGGGTCCACTAACTCTTAAATTGTGTGCCTCAGAGTGGCAGCTACTTTATTTAAAGATCTTCTGTGACGTAAGAGAGTAAAAGAAAATAAAATACGCTCTAACTTCTTTTATATGGTTTTGTGGCCTATTTTTATTTGTACTTATTATTTTAATATATAAGTGTAGATACACGTAGGCATATATTACCAGTAGTTAACACCCTGTATTCAGGCTATATCGTAAGAAATTTTCTCAAACAAAATGGCTTTTAGACAGGGATCAAATACAAGCAATTTTGGTTCTATGAACGTCTCAGTTTTCTTAATAAATACAATCTCTCGAAGTTTCTTTGTTGTCCTAAATGTTTACTGCCTTACATAGCATACGTGTAGTACGTCGACCCCCCCTACTACACTGTTGATAATTCCGTTTTATATGAATTCCATGTTGTACGAGTCACTTAGATTTTACAAATACGTGAGCCGGGCTGTGAACAGCTCGCGTATTTGTAAAATCTAAGTGACTCGTACAACATGGAATTCATATAAAACGGAATTATCAACAGTGTTATAGGTGGGTCAACTTGTATTTTTCTAGACTATACTATAATTAGCATTAAGGCTGATGAAGGTAAAACTTTAATACCTTTCCTACGGTAAAAATTAGCATTAAATTAATTAATCTAAAATATTCTACAAGAAAAGATTGATCTAGACTAACTACATTTATAATTTAAATTTTTTAAAATGTTTTAAAATATATTTTAATAATTGTTTTACCTTAATCAGATATATGAAAGTCTGCGTTTTACCTACAATAATTTGAAGAAAAAAAAACTAAATAACAAAATTTAATAATTATATATAATTATTCAAATATTTAGATATTAGTTAAGATTTAAAATACAGTCAATCCCCCTATAACACTGTTGATAATTCCGTTTTATATGAAATCCATGTTGTACGAGTCACTTAGATTTTCAAATACGTAAGCCGTTCATAGCCCGGAACACGTATTTGTAAAATCTAAGTGACTCGTACAACATGGATTTCATATAAAACGGAATATATCAACAGTGTTATAGGGAGGGGTGTCGACTGTAGTTTTATTTAACTGTATAGAAACTTGCATTATTAAGTTTATAGAAATGTAAATAATTTTACTTTTGCACAAAAACCTCTTCCTCCGTCATTACAAATTTTGGGCCGTAACTATACAAAAGTGAAGGAAAAAAACACAAGAAATATTTGTTATAAATTATTACGTTACGTTAATTAAGTACGTGTATATCAAATAAAGATATACAAAATCTATTCTAATTTCTATTTAAAATTATAGAAATAAAATTTGTATTTAAAATTATTTATACACTTTATTATTACCTTCATTTTAAAATAGCGTTGAAGTATTGTCTAAACAGAAATTACATTCATAGAATTAATATAATAATTAAAAAGAAAATGTTGTAAATTTTCATTAATTAAAAGCTCATTCTTACATTTTCCTGTACCTAAAATAAGAAAAAGAAAATCTTTATAATCATAATTTAATAAATCGAAATATTTATGTCTTTATTAATGTAATTTTTAATATAGAAAACTTCCAATTTACACGGAATTTCTTATATAGTTAATCGGGGCCTCCAGGTTTCCATATCCGGTCACGTTTTTTCATCTATAAGGAAGGACGGACACACAGACGGACGACAATGGGGAATTTATAGGACTACAAATTAAATTTTACTTACTTTTGTAAATTTTTCATTGCACTGTGCATCCTGAAATGTATGGTAAAAAATTGAGAGTTTTAACTATTATTATATTATATTATCTATCCTTAAGTCATATATTACAATAAAAATTATAGAATAAATTGTCAGAAAACAAAACAAATCTTATTAATAATTTTTATGATTTTAAAATCTATGGAAAATGCTTTTAGATTTTTAAAAATTATACTGATTTATAAATTCTAAATAATTTTCTATAAGACGAAAAATATATTTGTATTTATAATTTTAAGGTGTGTAATTTAACGTTTTTAACCAAATTACAACGATCTTTATTGAGGTAGTAGCGACTATTTATGCATTTTCGTACATCAAAACCTGTGTAAACCGGAATCACACGCCGTTTTGAACAGGGTTTTCATTATTAATACAGAAAATCGCTTCGTTCCGGACAATTTTTTCTCCGTTTAAGCAGGTTTTCGTTTTATTTAGGTTCCTGTTTAAACAGTTTTACTATATATGCCGGGGTATGCTACGTGTAACATGGTAAGTTTTACGGCTTTAACCTCTCCCGTTTACAATTAAAAAGCTAAACAAAATTAAAATGAAATAGTATATTGTATATAACATATTTATTTTGTACCCCCGTGAACTATATTGTATTACTATATATACTTATATCGTAAAAGTTAATAAACTAATTCCTAAGATGATATGTAAATTATACAGAGGCTAATCATAGATCCTATTTAATTTTGTATTTTTCGCTTCTGGTTCATCTTTTTTCATTTAAAAATTACGTTATAAGATTTATATTCTTTGGGAAACAATAATAAAACGAACAATTGTTTACTGTGGCATCGTCGCAATGCTCTGTATCTCAAGTTAGCAGTGTCTTGTCCCTGTACGATATACTTTTCCTGCTAACAATAGGATCTGGGCCTCCTACACCCACAATTTCCACATCTGCTTTGAACTTTTATCTATCTAACTCCATTCTCAATGTCAAGGACGAACAGGCAGAACAATGGAAATTTATAGGTCTATAAATTTATCTAAATTGCAGCCCAGTTACAATGAAAATATGATTAATAATGTATAAATTTATAACAATGATATCAGTTTAAATTATCGATTTATCGTTTTTTTAACCAAAGCTATTGTAAAAACTAAGCATAGAATCGTTTAGTATCGTTGCGTTTTCAGTGTATATTTACATGAAAGTACATCGAACACGAAATTCATTTTATATAAAGGATGATTATATACAATACGTTAGCAATTTGTAAACTGAATTCTTATTCGTTTTGTATTTATTCGTGTTCCTTCACTTAAATCACGGTATTTTTCGATCGACAAGTTTCTGTAAATCTCCTATAATTGGGCTGCAACTTGAAAAAACTGTAGACCTATAAATTACCACAGTCGTCCGTTTGTCCGTCTGTCCTTAATGTCGAGAACGGTGTTAGATAGGTGACCAGCGCAACTCTATTATTAAACCAAAGTCATTCCATTTATCAGGCACGAACCCACGACTAATGGTCAGAGTGATTTTATCCACTCGTAATTAATTAATGAAAATATATATATATTATAAAATAAAAAAGTATTTCTTGTGTTAATTGATGGATCTTGTTAAGGTAATTAAAAACACAAATAACATAATTTAATTCAATATAATAAAATAAATAGATACTTACTTTAATGCAGTTATCTATAACGCAATTATAATAAGCCTAGAAATATAATTATTTTATATACAAATTTAATATACATAATTTTTTTTAAAAAATACTTGAAAATTTACTTCTTGAAACTTGGTTTCTTCCATATTTTGGCAATCATCGCAACAGTTGGTAAACTATTCACATTTTTAATAAGATATTTCAATTAATTTCGTATAAAAATGATTTTTCCAAGTTAAAATATAGTCTAATTATTTATTACAATTAATATAAATTTATAATTAAACGATATAAGTATTCTTACTATTGTTGTAATGCTGTCTAGAGGGAGAAAAATAAAAATAATTTATAAATTAGTAGAATATTTTATGCAAATGTATGTATAGAAATGATAAGAAGGAATTACCTTCTGTTATACACAATTTGAATCCTGTGAAAATAAGGGCAATTGTCATCAAGAACTTCATCTTTGTCGTTGATTTTGAAAGTGTGGAGCTTCGTAAAAAGGTCTTTATATACTTTGCATCACAAAAGACTTCACTGACACAAAGTTTCATTGTTTCTTTTTGGTTTCTATAAACATATTTATGCATAAAGTTACCACTTCCTCATTTATGTTTAAAGAACCTGTTCGCAGCTTGTTAGAAGGGTTCTTACCTGGTTTTAGTGGAAAATGTTTTACAATTGTTTATAAAATTTAACTTGTATAATACTTTATGTTTTATATTTTATTATTTTTTAAAATTATAAGCAATAATACGGTAGATATAAATTATAATACACCATTTTCTTATTATAATATATGCCCGATTAGCTGTTAAAAATCAAAATTAAATAACTATGCAAAGCCCTTTTTTTCTTTTTCTTCAGTGCACAACTGTGTAAATTATAGTGTTTACCGAATCGAGTTTCTCTGTTTAATTTTAACAAGGAAAAGAAAATTTTCATTAAAGGCTATTTAATATTCAAACTTTTATATGCAAAAGATGATCGAGATTTAAATAATTATTTTAATAATAAAAAATTTAATTATCAAACCTTATACTGATAAAAATTTCAATGTTAAGCTTTTATTTTGACTGATTATTATCTAAACTTATTTTCCTATACGTAAAGGGAAACTATTGTCACTTTATAAAGGATTTTAGTGAGCTGATTACAAATTTATTGAATTGTACTGTTTAGGATTCGCAGCCATCAATACGTAAAAGAGGCTTGGACATCGATCCATATAGAACAGAGGGGCCACATCCCTTTTTTCCCAATATTTCTGTATAGCAAATTGTCTCTCCTCTCAACGTATTATTACTTTATACCAAACTACATAAATTATAGGTAGAAACAAGTAATATACACAACAAATACATCTTATTTTGTATATTGAAGCAAAACCCGACATTGTCATTGGCCCGTCCCTCCAATATTTATTCAGATTGACTACAATGAAAAATAGGGTGATATGGATAACACTTCCAGTATAGACAACAGAAAGCATAAGACACTAAAAAGCCCACGCATGAAACCATCGGATATGACATCATTAACTGGATGTCGAATTTATTTTCCAAGTAAAATTTACATAAAATTATTATTTTAGTTTTTAATAATTGCTATTATAATGTAATACTGTAGGTTCTATAATGTAATGCTTGTAGGTTTGACAAACAATACATTTTAAGGCCTAGACAGCCCTACAGTACGTCTGTCAAATAGAAATCATTTTACATCCAAGTCATCAAAGGAAAATAGTTTATTATTCATTTTATTAGTTTTCTATATGGTGAAACTTTCTTACGCTTATAAACTAAGTTTAATTATTTTTATAGAGAATTAAATAAATATATTTATAAAAATGTATTAAACATTAGACAAAAAAATAGAAATATCTACTTCAACTTTATTTATTGTTTATTTTATAATAAAATGATTATTAAGCAACAATTATTCATTAGAATATGCAATTTGACTGTTACATTACTCTCAATTATTATAAAATATTAATTTAAATGACAGANAATAAAATGATTATTAAACAACAATTATTCATTAGAATATGCAATTTGTACTGTTACATTACTCTCAATTATTATAAAATATTAATTTAAATGACAGAAAGTTTTAATTTCAATTAATACATTTTATTTTAAATTTTAAAGTGTGTTTTCAGTCCACGAACAACATATATCAACATTTATTCTGTTTAATAAGTTACATAGACCGACAGACAGTCTATAGACTAGTACTGATCTAAGAACCATGTTTTAATATAATTTAAACATGGTAAATTAAAATCACTTTAATGCTGCATACTTCAAACATTTTATACAGTAATGTGTTAAATATTGAAGCAGTTTATATACTGGATTTTCGTCTAACAGAAAATCCAACATGTTCACACTGAATGACGGTATATATACAGCAAATAGCATTATTTGTATCAAAATATAAATGTATAAAAGCAATAATAATTATAAAATAAGCACTAAATTTCAGTTGAATTCTTCTTATTGAATATATTCAAGTAATCTTTTATGATTGTTGTTCCTTATAAAGAAAAACATTGAGTAGAAGAAGAAAATAGTTTTATGTACTCTTCTGAGCAAGTTATTATTTATTAAAACGTTTATTATTACATTACAAATCTCACACGGCAGAAATTTTCACAATAATGATTAAATTATTATTATTATTATTATTATTACAGTATTTATTATTTAAAAATCTTTATATTTTTTTGAATAATAATTAATTAGTAAATATTTGTTATGATATTATGTGGTTCCTGTGATAAATGTTTTTTTTTAAATAACTGAAAAAGAAAAAAAAAACAGCAAATAAGCAAATTGACTGTAGAAAGACCGTACACACAACTCCAAAGCACTCAATATGGCGACTGCCGCCATGCATCACGGTATCGTGTTCATATACCTTGATGCTACGATTACACCAACTGCCATCTATCGATAACCAGACGCACTGTTAAGATCCGCCCACATAGAAACAAGCCAATGGGTTTTAGAAGTAGGAGTGAATCATCGCGGTAATTGGCTGCACCTGTCACGCCTGATTTCCCCTAGAAAAAGCACGTGCTTGCATTATACAGAGTCGATATAAAAATGGCCCGGCAAAGCTATTAGAATGTTTTTTTTTTTCTTTTTTTAGAGATTAAATCATAATATGATGATTAACAATCTTAAAATAATGACTAAAAGTAGCATCGAAAGAGATTGTGAACAAATTTACTTACGAAAGAACGGAATGACGTTGGATCACGATTTCGATCAAACTCGGTGAGGTTGTAGTGAACCCCGAACAAATGACATGAACCAAGCAGTAAGGCACTATAACCTCAAAGGAAAAATCCACAAATTTATTCTCATATCTTCATAATGCCGGACTGCAATTTTAAATCATATTTTCATTTCAACTACACTCTCCATATCTGGCAGTAAAAATTTAATTTAATTTAAAATAAGCTTTCCATATCGGTCTCGATTTTAGTAGTGTCTTACTCCCGTAGATGATACTTCTACTGACAACCAAGTCATGTAGGGTCCTCTATCTAACTTCGTTCTCCAGAAAATTTTTAATTGAAATCACGTAACTTCCGATTAGCCAGTAAAATTTATATATACTTAATTGTGGTCTCCAGTCCCTAACCTCCTCATACCTGGTTGCGAAATTAACAAAGAATAGACTGATGGTCGACTGTGGTAATGTACTGTACACGTCTGTAATTTGAAAATTCCAGCCTAAATATTTTTTTTTTTTTATAGATTTTTCTTTTCTTTCAATCAAAACTTTATGTAAATTTTGGTGTAGAGTTCGGACCCTGTCCGGAACATCTTAGTTCTGTGTTACGTTAAGAAATGTTCAACGTTCCTCTATTCAGCGTTTACGGGTATCACGAAATCCAATGCCATCAATTTAAGCATTTATTATAATTAAACCTTAAAATAGATTTTAGCATAAAGAACCCGACTTTTCGGACGCCCTGATTGAAAATCCCCGTCTGTCCTCCGTCTTTCCATGCAGCTTATTCTTTTTTAATAAGCACGATCCGAGACGTTCCAAATGTACCGTACTAGATAATTTCTGTACCATGGATAAGCTCTATCTGCACTTTTTGTTCGATCTCAGACCTCATCCGTACTTGAACATCCTTTCCGGAGGAGTGTAGCTGCTCTCCCTAATCTCAGCTGGCTTGTCGAGTATCAAAGAGTTATCAGTATCGAGCCTTATCCTACATCTTTTACTCCAATCTTCTCTCCAATTTAAATGTTTTTTGGGCAGCCAACTTCCTACTAATCAGAAAGGCAGTCGCGCGCGAAGCTTTCATTTTACGTCCACGATCACCCGAATGTGGGTGGTCGTCCTCCCACTTATTTACTTGCTTCATTGCTGCTATTTTCATGCTATTGTAAACGGTTTTATGACGGGATCGCAACCGGATCGAATTTAACAAGCCAAAAGATTGCTTTTTTTTTTCTTCCAAATTAATATTTTACACCCTGTATATAAACTTGAAATAAAACATTAAACTGCTGCGATACTAATTTATTTTACCTTTGCCAATGTTACAAGATTTTGTTATTGGCATACAATTTTTCTTCATTCTTTCTATTATTCTTCCTGTAAGACAAACATTATATTAAAACTTATGCTGTATCGTTTAATTATATTTTAAAATATGCACTAATCAAAGTTATTCTTAAATATTATTTATATATCATAGTATAATACTTTTTTTCCGAACTCTCAAACACCCGAAATGTCGCTAAACATAGTAAATAAAACAAAGTTCAAGGTACAGTACATAGTGTCTCGCGTCGCCGTGAGAACACCCACAGGAGTAGCTACCATCTCCTTGTCCAAACTTGGACTTGAAATGGGGAAACCTTCCGTGTCCGATCAGTACTTGCGTCGTCAACCAGTTACAACACACCGGAGTAAGGCCAACTTCAGGCACGAAGGCGTAGGTTGACCTACCTACTGTACTTTGAGTTCAGCGCACTTGCCAGTATGTCATCGATCGTTGCAGTAGAGTACCTTTTATGTATGTGGTCGAGGGTTCCACTGTCTTCGTTACAAATGGACCCTTAGCCCCCGCCTTGGCCAATTGGTCGGCACGTTCGTTACCCATGATCCCGATGTGGCCTCAGACCCACCTCAGGGCAACGTGTCGTTCGTGCCTTGCCCTTAGTACCCTACCTCTGATCTCCTGTACCAACTCATTACTATGGTACCCGTCGTTCAAGGCCTGAAGCGACGACTGGCTATCTGAGTAAGGAATGGACCTTAGACCGTCACTGACGAGCAATTAACTGATTGCCCCTGGAAGCTGGCTTCTTACAGAAACACAGCTTCTCTATCGCCACTAGGCACGCCACTAGGTTCATCATAACTATTACGAGGGCCGAAGACATGCTTCGGCCCTCGTAATAGTATATGATGAACCTAGTGGCATAGTACAGTATATGATAAACATTCTCTGGTACCTTCGCATTGGCGAAGTTATAACATGGAACCTCCGTAGTTCTGCTTTGTATACGGCGGGATGTTTTCTGTAACCAATAAATCTTATTGTTCAATTTCTTTCTGACGCGCTTTTTTGTTACCTATATAAATTATTTTATCCAGTTGTTGGTACAGTGATTTTAAATCGCAGTGTTTGACGAAGAAGAAGTGGGACAACCAGTCCTCACGAAATTCAAATCAAGAATCATCACCATCAACGCAGTATTTTCCGATTCACGATTATTAGATAAATAAGTTAAGTCGATATATTGTATTGCATCATGTACTCCTTTTCGTTGAAATTAAACGGTTATTTAGTTGTTAACTTTACTTCCGTCGGGCTGTCTCTCAGTTTCTATCAGAAACTCGATAGCTTACTCACGCGTGACCTACTTTTTAACCCAAACTAAACTCGCCGTCGCGGCTGCCGTGTCGACCAAGACACTGTGGTGTCACTTCTGACGAGTCATCAAAGAGGTGCCGACCCTCCGGTCACACTGCTTACTAAATTGGCTTTTAAGATTTTTGGGACTATGGCGCACTTTTATATTTTTTTCCAAGATATTTCAATTTGTTCTTTATTCCAACCGCGTGGCTTGGATAATTTGAAAAAGTCCGTTCGAAAGCCGAAAGTTCGAAAATTAACTGTATTCGATTTCTTTTTCGTTTGAGGATAATCGAAGTATTTTATTAATTTTTGGTATGTTGGGATATTTACATCGAACCGTATTCCATCGCATGTGGCTATGTATTTTGCAACTGGTGTATCAATAAGATCACTAATGGCCGGTGCCCTTTATGCCGATTTCCCATATCCATAATTACGCAGCGAGGTAACATCGAAGAAATTATTTCTACTCAATTCGGCAAGTGTAATTCGTGTGAAAAACCGATGCTTCTATCAAAATTACGTGACCACTCGAATAAATGTCAAGGGACCGATAAAACCCCTACCACCAAGAAAAGTGTCTGCTGTGTACATTGTCACAAGAAAATTTTGGATACAAAATCTTTAAAGCGAGTGAGAAAAAATAAGGCTGGGAAATCATCCATCTGTGCTGTAAAAATATCGAAATAGTTTGCACCATTATCATTTATGACGACTACAAGAAGAATCGGAAGAATTTAACATAATGTATTCGAATGAATAATTTTAATGTAATTTGAGTGAAATTATAAGAAAGAAGTTCTGTTTAGATTTAAAATGATATTAAAATTTGATAATTATTATTTATAAATACAGTAATACCCCGAACTTACGCAATAGGTGGGACCGAGCGATAACCGCGTAAGTCGAATTCGCGTAAGTCGGGGTATAATTTCCCAATTTTTGTAAAATCCAAGTCGGATGTATGTAAGCTAATAAATGTTCTCGTTAATCTTATCTCGTATTTTGATTCGTTTACGGTTACAAGAAATCATCACATAGAGTCTCTCGAGTCTCCGTAGATATAACAAACACAGAAATAAATAACACAAAATAAATTGTAACTATGCGTCGATTCCGCGCGACACGTCCGAACATGTAAGCTGAACAATAGTGTGAAGGGGAGTGAGTAATCAAGAGTTGCGTGGCGCTCAAACAAAAGACGAATCAACGAGATTTGAAAATCGCGTAACTCCGGGTTCGCGTAAGTCGGGGTAGCGTAAATCGAGGTATTACTGTATTATTTTTATTTTCAACGAAGGAAATATACACGACAGTTTTCGTATTTATGAAGATTCTTTACAGTTGCTGTTCGTAATAACTTTTTTTTTACACTATAACACACACACCTTATGTCTCTGTAAAGCAATATTTACCGTTTTACAAACGTTTTCAACCTAACCTATAGGTCATCGTCAGGTATTTTGAATTCTCTGAAATGTTTTTTTGTATTGGTTCCAGGTTCGAACGATTATTTGAAAAGAAATTCAAATTTTTTATAACTGTTTCGAACATCTCGTTAAAATATCAAATATATTAAAAATGTAACAAATGCTATAAATATGTTAAATTGAACTAATTAAAATACATGGAATAAAATCAAATACAGTACAAATATACCAACACAATATACATAATTATATCGATAGAGTGCGCGTTATGTATTATACTTTACTACGTTATTTTTGATCATATATTTCCGTGCCGATGCATTCCACAAAGATGCCACATGTAATCCTGTGGCATCTTTGTGGTTTAAACATTTGCCAGTAAGGCTGGATCTATATATTTCAAACTTTTCCAAAGTCATTGCTATAGACGGTGAGAGCACAGGTCTAACTATTCTAGCCTCATTCCATATATTTTCCTATATATTTGATAGTTTCAATAACTGCCAGGTTTTCCTTATATTTATAATTATACTTTTGCTGTATATTATTATCCAAACCCTAAGATCAGAGTCGATTAAGGTTTGTTCAACTCAAACAATGGTCAAATCAGGGGTGGGCAGGTGTCTAGGTATACGTGGTAGTCTATACTTTCCTTAGTGACGTAGAGAATATATATGAAAAATTTGGTGCAGATCAAGCAAAAAGCTAAGAACAGAGACACACAAACATTCTATTATCTATGTACACTAATAGACAAAAGGTCACAAAACGTGGAGTTTTGCAAAAAAGTTGCGGTGTTAAATTTGGCATTTAAACATTAGATGTGTGGCTGAACTCGCTCTATGATAAGCTAATTTGAAATATTTTTTTTACTATTTTAAAAGTAGTAAACTAGTATTTTTGTATGTACTTCGTAACTCCTATATATTTTGTATATTTTTAGCCACGGAATTCTGGAAAGTATCTTGGTGTTCCATGCGCGAGGTTGCGGAGACTATAACCAGAGTCGGTAGATTAACTGGTCTTTCGACTTCCTATCTTCGCTCATTGCTAGAATCAACTAGAGACAAATGTTACCACCAGGGGGACTGCAATCACTACAAGACCGCTAGATCGAATCCCTGTGAGGTCGAATGTTTTCTTTTTATTGAAAGATATATANTTACACTTATTAAATACTGTATATAATTATTCACATTTAAGAATTAATAGAATAAATGCAACACATTTAGCTGCCATCATTTTAATTCTCCTAAAACTTTTGTTCTAAAACTTACACCACTTCATATACAAACTTACAATGTACTGTACATTTTCAAAATATACAACATATATATATCATGCCCATATTTAAGAATAAAAAATATTATTACTTTATACATTTTCAAACCACAATGCTACAAACATTATTGCATAAAGCAATACATTTTAATTTCAAAATACACGTAAGCCATCCAGTTTTTAATTAAGTAGCTGGAGTTAAGATGTTGCTGTTTGTGTCATGATAGCAAATCATTGTGGGATATGATTTCATAGCTTGAGCAGGTGCTTAAGTGTATCTGAGTGTTTTTAACTCCACGTGATTCAGAATTTAGCAAATAAAGTACCATGCTTTTTGTTTTTGTTTCTAAAATCTAATTTTTTTATTATTATTTAAGTCATTTTAAAAAACCCATATTTTAAATTTAAATTTCAAATTTAAAAATCATCAAATTTAAATCAAAATTAAAAAAAACCATCAAATTTAAAAAACCCATATTTTATAAAAATTAGAAAAAACAACCTCGAAACCAAGAGAAGGTCAAAAAACCCAGATCTGGGTTTTAAAACCAAAAAGTGGTAACTCTGATCCTGATATTAATCCTACCAATGTACAGTTCTCATGAAGGAATAGCAACTTAGATTATTTTGCAAAATATTTCATATCACCTAAAGATTCTGTTCCATGGAAATATGAAAAAATATGACTTACAATAAAATTATTTATATCTTACTTTTTGCACTTTTCTTGTGTCATATCATTCCACAAATCTACATTGACTCACAAACTTCTATTCACAGTTTGTTAATCATGTTTGGGTCTAAATGTTTTTTCAGACTTTTGTCATGAATGACAGGTTTACTTTGTACTGCATGAATTAATCTTTCAGTCCAGTCATCATTAATTTCAATTCCTAAAAAAAATATGCAAACATGCACATTATTAAATAATAATGCTCTCAAATGTCAGTTAATAGAAATATACTGTTCAAATTCACAAAATGACTTATTCATAAAATATCTTACAACATAATTTTAAAAAAAATATATTAAATATTATAAATTTGCTTCTTCTTACCTCTTTGTGAAGACATCCCAACACACTACTACAACAAACACCAAAATTTAACTGAGTTATCCAACTGTTTAGTTGGAAGTGTGGACATGATGTTTAAACATACAGTTCATATCACAGTTACACAATCATTCCATTTGAGCTACAATACAAATTAAATAAACTGTCAACTGTTGCATGTGAATGCAGTTCTTAGATGTACTCATGCAAATAAACAGTTGGTCAACTAAAAATTACATGTCAACAACTAGCCTTAAATATATTTTCCTTATGTAGTAATAAAAAAAAACATTACAAGATGATTTAATATTCTCACAAAGTGAAAATTATCATCTCTGACACAGATTATAAAAATAGAACATACTAAAGAAATGTTACTTTTTGCTTGGGCAAGTAGCATTTGGAATAGGTATGTAAGTTTCCTTATGTAGGTACTGTTTTTGGCAAGAGGTGTTATAGAAGATAAAATAACAGACTGAACTGATAAGATTCTACAGCTCCAACTGTATTAACCCTTAACTGGTTTTATGGGGGCCGCGTGGCCCCCACGCATCATATTTTTACGATTTTCTAAAAATCTAAATATCGTGCGCAGCTGTCATTTTATGTAATCTCATTACGTCGCGACTCTTAGCGAGTGCCAAATGTTCGGCCCTGTAGCACTTACAAGGATGGAGCTACGTACTTTCTGGGGGCCGCGCAGCCCCCACGATACCAGTTACGTTGGTTTTTTGTGGAAATGTGTTTTTATGTTTTTTTTTATTTTTACAATTATTTTGCAAATATATCTCAATCTTGCATCAAAAATTCAAAATGACTACCAAAGAATCATTTGAACTGCTAATAGATGATAATATTATACAAATTGCTAGATCAAGCCGAAATCTCCTGAAAAGAGTATGTTGTCATTTTGTGCTGGAAAAAAAGATGGTAAATATGCTACTAAGTGCAACAGTTGTTTGAAATTTATTTGCAAAGTGCATAGTACT
>NW_019385621.1:126182-147969 GCF_000671375.1 Centruroides sculpturatus | reverse complement strand
GCCTTGTCAGGACTGACAACCCTATGATTTTGAAAAAAGCTAAAATCACAGCCAAAAAAGCTGACAATCAAAGTTTTAATCAAAATATAGTATTCAATAGTTTTGATAACTTTGATGGAATCCTTTAGTGCAAGATGTACAGAAGTGGTAAAATAAATTATTAAATAAGATACAAGATTATTTTATTGCATCTGTTTTATACTATTGATCATTTTGCACTCGTTATATTAACACAGAATAGTGTAGAACAGTGACTCCCCTAAATACAGTCAAATCTTGGGTTTTGAACATCTTGCTTTTTGAACAATTCAGTTTACAAACAAAATTTTGAACTCATTTTTGCTCCAGTTGCTGATACAATAACTTCATTGCCAATCAAGCTACTTGGCAGAGCCAGCCACTGATGGTAAACTTCCTATACTTGCTACGTTAAAGAAAGTAAAAAACCTGACCAATCAATGATAGGACAACGATAGGATTCAGAAGTTAGTAGTGCCAAGATTGCCTTGCATCTGATATGAATCATTGATGATCTTATTTAAATTACATTTCAATGCACATACAGGAAACATCTTGTTTTCATTTTTCAGTATGTGCCACAGTTAAATTTAAATCAAATTAATTAATAAAAACTGCATTAATTGGCATTCATATAATATAAATGGCATTCAAGAATTTATGTTTAAATATGCTTAAATTAAATGACAAAAATTTATTAATATATTATTATATGTTATAATATTAATATTTATACTAGGTAGCCAATTAATTAAAACTAAAAATAATACAGTGTGTGATCAGTTAATGAACATAATCTGTTCCAAGATTTTGTTCACTATCTGAATTGTTTGTTAACCAATTATTGATTTATCACAGGTTTTTATGAGAATTGAGTAATTCGTTTTGGAGACCAAAAAATAAAAAATATATACTTTCTTACTACATTTATTTATATGCAACAATAAAAATACATATATACACAGTCTTGCATTTTTATTAATCATGTTTTTTCTGTTTGTGAAGGTTAAAGAATCTGTCTAATGTCTATTGCTTTTCTCTCTTTTTCAGGATTTTTCAGAAGTAATTAATAGCATTGTAATTGTAGCGATCCCCAAGCTTATTTACTTCAACCTGGTTTGGATGCCATTCTAAGACCATTATCCTGACATCCTCTCACTTCAATAAATGTTTAAGACAGATATCAGCATTAATCTTCTTTTTCAGAAGAAAACATATTTCGCCAAGTTTCTTGATGTTCTTCATTCAAGAGTTCTTGGCATTCTGTTGTCAGATCAGTTTAAGATTTCATTATGAGCTCTTCAATGTTCTTTATTTCTCAGATGTTTTTTTTGTTTTTTTCATTGGATGGTCATCATTTCCCTATACAGGGATCAGAGTCACCCTTGTCCCGCAAATAGCACCACAAGAGGGAACACTTTCTTTATTCATAAATCATAATTTACATTAAGTCAATTTAAACAATAAAAAGAAATAGGTAAAGCATGTATAATCGCAATGCAGCTTGCCATTACAATTATTGCGGCCACTTGCCGCTTGATAGAGTGGGAGCAACTTGCTCCTCAACTCTTTGACAGTATACTTCGCGTGAAGTTCTTTAGATCTTGGATAATATCCTTATTCCGGATCAGCATGTATAGATCTGTACAGTCTGTATTAAATATCTGTGCAGCAACTAGGTGTAATTGCATCCTTTCATTTTCATACTTAATGCATGTTGTCAGTAGATGCTCAAGGCTCTCTATGTCATCTTCACAATCACAAATACTTTCCTGATCTTTCCCTATTCTATTCAAGTACTCTTTAGTGTTGCAGTGATTGGAGTAGAGTTGAGTCCTCAGAAAATCCACTGGCAGCCATTTAAGATCTTTTATTCTCTCCTCAATACTGGGTAGCAGCCAGTATGTGTAACGACCTTTCTCACTATACGTCCATCTCTCCTGCCATTCTTCTATGGTCTGCTGCCTTAGTTGCTTTTTGATGAAAGACAATGGGATTTTCCCATACGCAATCTCTGTGAATTCAATGGCACCCTTCGCCAGGGCATCTGCCCTCTCATTGCCCATAATTCCTACATGGGCCTTAACCCATCTCACTTTAATGTTACTCTTGTTTTCCCTTATAAGTGTCTTTATTTCCATAGACAGCTGGCTGGTGTCAATATACTGTTGCATCGCTTGGATGGCTGCTCTGCTGTCAGTGTGTATTATAATACTGCTAGTTAGGCTGGAAGATATGCACCATTTTACTGCCATTAATATGGCAAAAAGCTCCGCTTGAAAAACTGAGCAGTGATCTGCTAGTCTATATTGTCCTTGATGGATTTCTGTTCCGTGTGTAAACACAGTGTAGGATGCTCCTACTCGATCTTCTATTCTTGAACCATCAGTAAAAACATTGGTATCGGCTATTTCGGCCTCTTCGGCAATCCCAATTGCTCCCCTTTCATATGGTTTTGGTAGTGCTTTAGCACTTGGTTTTCGTTCGTATAGCATACCATCGTATGGTATTCCATTTATAGTAATTGGTAGCCCTTGTCTACATATGTATTTCAGTGCTTGTTCTTTAATAATTAGATCTATTGGCGGTTCGCCCGCAATTACTAGAAGTGCATCTGTTGAGGTTGTACGGAATGCCTTTGTAATCCTGAGGAGTGCAATCCTTTGTGCACTTAACAATTTCCGTTTAATAACACCTTTTTCTGCTGCTGTGTACCATGTTCCTGCAGCATAAGCCATTTTTGGTATGAAAACACCTTTATAAATAATATGTATAGCTTCAGTGCTAAGGCCCCAACAAGAGCGGGCCACCCTAGCTAAGGCATTGAAGATGTTGGTGCAAGCAGTCCTTATTGTGGTCACATGTGGAAGCCACGTTAGGCGATGATCAAGGACCACCCCCAGGTATGTTAGTTCTTTTTCAACTTTGATCACCTGTCCATCCATTTTAATTGATGGCACACGTTTGTATAAATCGCGTGTGGTACCTTTAGTAAAAACTATAGCTTTGGTCTTCTTGGGGTTGAAGAACAGCTTCAGCTGTTTCCCCTTTTCCAATATTGTTTCTAGAACTCGATTGCTTTTTGTTTCGATTTGCCTTCTTGAGTTAGCTCCCATGATTACTATCGTGTCGTCAGCATAGGCAAATTCCTGAATACCATCACCTTTATCAATTTTTAAAAAGTTGTCGTAGACGACATTCCAGAACAGAGGGCCCGAGTTGGACCCCTGCGGACAGCCTCTATTGAGAGTTTTACTAATGCTTAGGTTTCCTGCAGAGTATGTTATTTTCCTTTCCTTCAGGTAACTCTTAACTACTTCATATAAGTTACTCGGGCATTCAGATTTCCTTAGAGTGCTTAGAATCAGGGGCCACCATGCATGGTCAAAGGCCCCCTGAATATCCAAACTTATTGCACAACAGTATTTATATTGATTTAATGTGTCATTAATTACCTCTAAAACTTTCTTAATAATATCATCAGTAGATCTATTAGGAAGAAATCCATACTGTTTCTGGCTTAGAAATCCTTTTTCTTCCAGATGATGTAGCAACCTTTGGCTAATTAGATAATCCAAAACCTTCCCAAGAGTGGGAAGGAGACTTAGCGGTCTATAGCTTTTCACTGTACTCTTGTCCTTATTTTCATTTTTAGGGATAATGACCAGTTTTGCCTCTTTCCAGATCTTTGGAAAAACCCCGTATTTTAGGCAGGTGTTGTATATTTCTCTTATGTATGCAGGATTCAGATTCCATATTTTATGCACTATCTCTGCCACTAGGCCATCCATCCCTGGAGCCTTTCCTGGTCGTAGCCTGTGGATTGCCGCATCCACTTCCTGTTCTGTGAAGAATGGATCTATTGGACCATTATACTGCAGTTCTATTTCCTTCCTTATCTCTTTCTGTTTAGGGGAGTCCAACTCCGGATCATCCATTGGGAAGAAGGCATTCATTAATGCTCTAACTGTGTTATCAATACCCTCAGTATACCCCTCTTCACTATCATTAATCGCAGTAAGATATTGAGGCTTTTTTAGCTTTCCTGCACAAGCTTTGTACAGGTAGCTCCAAGGTTTTGTTGAGCTCTGAGAACAGAACTCCTTCCAGGATTTTAATTTATTATCTTTTATTTTGATTTTATACTCCTTACAATGTGCAAGGTAATCTTTCTTTTTCTGCCTTCTTTCTTCATCTATTTTGGCTCTTTGATAACGTCGGCGTAGCCGATTATTTTCTTTTCTTAGTTCGCCTAATTCTCTTGTCCACCAAGGTATATTTTTCTTTCCTTTCCTTTTCCTTGGAATAGTTTCGTCACATATCCTTATTATAGTCTCATGAATGTCACTAATAAACTTTTCTGCTTCCACACTGTCTTTGATGTTGTTAAGGTCTCGTAAATCCAAAGCCTCTGTCAATTTGCTATTAAAAAGAGACCAGTTCGCCCGATTTATTGCATATTGTGTTGTTATTGTTCCTGTAGTTTGTTCCTCTTGTTCCAGCTGGTAAAAGATGTAACTATGATCGCTGAGGCTACTTATTGGAGCAACTTTCCACTTTTGTATGATATTCAGCATCCTTCCATTACTAATTGTTACGTCGATCCAACTACGCCCTATCGGGGCATCGAACGTGGGCAGTGACTCTGGGTCGTTTACTATGTGAAGTTCATTCGAATTAACAAATTCTAACAGTTCATCAGCTCTCTTATCATTCCTAGGGTCACCCCACAGCTCCGAGTGGGCATTCAAATCTCCTGCTATGATAATATATTTATTTTTAAAAGTATTAACCAATTCATCAAGTTTTTTGAGTAACGGGTTAAGTGCATCCGTAATTGGGCAGTAGACACTCACCAACACTATGTTTTTATTATCAGTATTAATTTCGACACAAGTCATGAATTTGTTGCTCCAATTAGCATAGAATAGCACTGGTAAGTATTGATTGTTAACTATAATCATCGTTCTTGGGTTTTCTCCAGACGAGTGTAAGGTTCTGTACGACCCCCGGAGGCAGCTCGGAGTTCCTCTTCTACAGTAGGGTTCCTGCACCAGCGCTATATCCCTGTCTTCCATAGTTTTACATAGTACTGAGGTGGCCGCTATTGATTTTTCAGCGTTTATCTGTACTATTTTAATCCTGTTGGTAGTTTCATTATGATTAGTTATCGCCATAATCGGTTTTGGCAATAATTAGCTTTCTTACTTTCTGAATCAAGGGGCACCGTTTATCACATGCATTATGCTTTAGATCTTTAAGTTTATCCTTTTTGCAATTGCAGCATTCTGGTTGTCCTTTCTTTTGGCACTCTTTATATTTATGACCCTGTCCGCAATGACTGCAGACGGGCCCTCCCTCCGTACAATCCTTGGCCATATGGCCAATTTTACAACACTTGAAGCATTGTATCACATTTATATATTCATCGACTCCACATCTGGACCATCCCAGATTTATCTTTTTCCTGGGCAGGAGTAGCCTTCTAATCCGTGGGCTAACATCTGCCACCCAGTTTACTGTTTTCTTTTCTCTATTTCCGTATTTAAATTTTAATTCCACTTCTTGTTTATATTCTTCTATAGTTAGTTGTCCATTAATAACTTCATTTTGTTCATATAAGCAATCTAAAACTTCAGCCCTTGGGGCCTCAGCAGCAATCCCGTAGATAACTAATCTACATAAATGCAGTACTGTAATAAAAGCAATTGATCATACAATTGGCTATATATACTTAAAACCATATTAAAACTAAATAGAGATGAAATTCAAACAGTGCTATAACTAATTTTTATTTCTATTAAAGTAGTTCTGTTAAATTTCATTAATAAAAACTGAATATTAACAAAATTGATAAACTTATATATTGGTATCTATGAATAGAAAGCATGTTTCTAATTTTAATATTTCACAGTATGAAAAGATCATTAAAGGAAGAATGTTATAATATACTAAATTTACTATTCTTAATAAATAAGAAATTATTTAAGTAATTAATTTCATTAAATTCTTTGATTCTTGCTTTAAGAATAATAAGTAAATTATAATTTGAGTAAAACTTCTCTAAATTATATCAAACATACTTACAATTTCAGCTAAATGTAATAATCCATGATATGAGATCATGTAAGTTCTATTCCAGATAATTAATTTAGATCGATTTCCTACATTTCCAGTAGGCAATGGTTTCCAGCTTCTATCTAACATTTTGAATTTCCTAATAAGATATTAACAAAAATTATAAAATGTATATTTTACATTAAAATAATAATTATTAATTTTAAATAATTTTTAATAATAAAAATTTCTAAAACAACAAAATTTTTAATCACTGCTGAATCAATTACTCATTACATATGTAATAAAATAAATAGTTTTCATGTACAAAACTATCATTTGTAAGTAATGTTAGAATGAAACTGAAATATATAAATTCAATGTGGTATTTATGTAAAAAAACATTAAAATAAAATTACACTAATCTAAATATATAAAATTGCTTGTCCTGACTGACTGATTCATCATTGCCAGAGCAAACCGCTGAACCTAAAGAGGTGAAATTTGGTACACAGTTAAGGTACGTCATGAAAACGCGCACTAAGAAGGGATTTTTCGAAATTCCCTCGTGGGGGGAGAGGGAGAGGATTAAGGCTTAATCGGAAGAATAGCTTCTACTGTAATATTTTAGATGCAATTTTATTGTTTTCAACTACATGTAGTCTTCATTAGGTGTATTAAATTGATAACATTTTTAGAACTTTGTTAGGCAGACATTGTTAGAAATATTTTTATATATTTCGATTTTTTAACCAAATGTTCGAACCGTTTTAAATTAGAATTTGTTATTGCATATTGATTATAGAACAATTATAAACATTCCAGAAAATTGATCAAATTGAAAACAGTTCATTTGATTCTCAGCAATTTTCGTCATTCTCAGTGGTAGGTGTTATATAACAATTACTATGGTTNCTAACATCTGCCACCCAGTTTACTGTTTTCTTTTCTCTATTTCCGTATTTAAATTTTAATTCCACTTCTTGTTTATATTCTTCTATAGTTAGTTGTCCATTAATAACTTCATTTTGTTCATATAAGCAATCTAAAACTTCAGCCCTTGGGGCCTCAGCAGCAATCCCGTAGATAACTAATCTACATAAATGCAGTACTGTAATAAAAGCAATTGATCATACAATTGGCTATATATACTTAAAACCATATTAAAACTAAATAGAGATGAAATTCAAACAGTGCTATAACTAATTTTTATTTCTATTAAAGTAGTTCTGTTAAATTTCATTAATAAAAACTGAATATTAACAAAATTGATAAACTTATATATTGGTATCTATGAATAGAAAGCATGTTTCTAATTTTAATATTTCACAGTATGAAAAGATCATTAAAGGAAGAATGTTATAATATACTAAATTTACTATTCTTAATAAATAAGAAATTATTTAAGTAATTAATTTCATTAAATTCTTTGATTCTTGCTTTAAGAATAATAAGTAAATTATAATTTGAGTAAAACTTCTCTAAATTATATCAAACATACTTACAATTTCAGCTAAATGTAATAATCCATGATATGAGATCATGTAAGTTCTATTCCAGATAATTAATTTAGATCGATTTCCTACATTTCCAGTAGGCAATGGTTTCCAGCTTCTATCTAACNAACAAACCCGTGAAAATTTCTGAATCGACTAAAATCGAATTCCTACAATAACAGGATGGTGCTTTTACTGCCTAGTCCATTCAGTCTTATTCCACTCTGGATGTTTCATCAATTAAACTGTTAAAGTAAGGCTCCAGAAAGTTTCAGCTTAGTAATCCGTCACGGTTTCGCCCATTACGAGAGTACTGTAGAACAAGTACAGTACATGACTCTCAGTAGAGTGAGATTGATTTGATTTGTAAGGCCAATGGCGGATTACTAAATGTGCAGACTGTGCACATTTAGTTACCTGGTTCCTATTTAGATGCTATACACGTGAATAAAATCTGGAAAACTCCTCACGGCCAGCCGTTGGTAACGCGCGAACCTATCAGTGCTCAGCGGTTTTACCCACTCGGCCACTAGCGGGCTCAATCGGGTCTGTCAGCGTAATTGAGAAATGGTAAGCGATGCCCGACTGTTTATTCTTATAATGAATTTTAGAATTAATACTAGATTTGAATCAGGATTTCACTTTACAACACGGCATTCTACGGCCGGATGACAAAGCGGTTATGGTGTCAGCCTATCTCTCTGAAAGATCTTGGAACGAATTTGGACGGGCCGAAAAAACCCAAAAAGTTTGTAAAGTGGTCCGTCTCGGATATTTTAGGCCCCGTTCCTCTTCACTCGGCTCGCCCATTGTGGGTCACGACGGACTTCATTTAAAAACTCTCTTAATGCTTACAGACAGGAGAGTAAAAAAGATCGTAACAGGAAAATAGGACACTTTTTCCAAAATGTAGGACGTTTTTTCAATAAATAAAAGTAAGTTGCTAGCAAATACAGATATAATTTGAACTGTACAGTACAGTACATCATTGCATTTATTGCAAACTTTATTTATTTATATATCCATTCCCAAAAAACTTAGAAATTATTAATCAATATTAAATACAGAACAATAAAAAATTTGTTTTACTATTATTGTAAAAGAATGCCAAATTCTATAATAGTTTGTAATTAATATGTGAATTTAAATTATAAAACTTTAACATTCGAAAAACCTTCCCGAAATATTTAATTTAACTTTATGTTTTATGTACTGTACATAGAATTGCCATAAGTTCAAAACCAGAAGTCGGGACTTTGTGAGATAGGACTGTCGTAAAATCTGATGGATATCTAGCCATTCTCGCCAATGGAATAGTCACGTGAATTTATCCGGATTTTCGTTACGTTTGTAACACCTAAATAGGCCCAGTTTCCCATAGAAAGTTTTTCCAGGAGTTAGCAGATCGCCCACGTGTCGAAAAAACGCCAGGAATTTTTCAGGTGGTGGTTCATTCGGAAATATGTCAGGACTCGTCTCTCACTTTCCGGCTACCCCATTGTGGACCTGGCCGAATCCATAATGAGCTTGCTAAAAGCGGCTTTCTTAGTTGAAATATATATTGTACTACAAAATTAACATATTGCAAGAAACACTCTTTTCTTTAAGTCGGACAAAGTCGGACAAGGGGAAGGGAAGTTATTGAGCTTCAGTGGACGTTCTCCCCTCCTCCTTGTTCGACTTGTCTTGACCATTACATTAAATTTTACAAAACATTAAAATACAGATATAAAAATTACTTTATTTGTAATGAAAATCAAAATTTATATTTAAAAATTAGATTATTTTTAGGCTTGTAAATATGAGATTCTTAAGGTGTATAAACATTTATAGTTTTATAGTTTACTTTAACATTTCCGATGAAGACATTATGTATTGTACTTTGAAAGCTTTCAGCATTTACAGATTTTATTATTATTTCCATAAATTAATACCAACAGATTGACTAATTTTTTTTAACTAGTTGTATGCTTAGTTGTGTACATCATTATTACTTTGCAATCACCTTGTTTACATTTAAAATAATTAGAATTTCAAAAGACTATGTCTAAGAGTTTTAAATAAATTATTGGACTGAAATTTGAAAAAATTTTAGACCTATAAATTCCCACTGTTGTCTGTCTGTCCTTAATCTAAAGAACAGTATTAGATAAATGAAAGTTGAGACCAGATATGAAAAGTATAGGGCAGGAGGCCCAATTAACTATATACAAAAAACTGGAAGTCACATTATTTCAATTAAAAAATTTTCCCTTAAACAGGAGTTAGCTAGATGACTGGTATGACTATCGTTAAAAAGAAAAGTATGATGTACAGGTGCAATACACTGCTAAAATCAAGACCTATTTAAAATATATTTAAATTAAATAAATTAAAAATACGATTAAAAATTGCAGCTGGTATTGTGACAATGTCATAATAAATAATTGTTTCTTATAACAATTATAGATTTTGTATACAATCCAAATATAATATTTTTGTAATTTCTAATTTTTATTATGCAAATGAATTATAACATAAATAATATAGAAGCCCCTCATTGTATCACATGTCAGGAGACAAACCAAATCAGCAATATATCAGATGGTGCAATATAACAGATTTATCTACCCAGTTGTTTTGTCTATTGTCCCCATGCCAACTTTCTCTTTTGCAAGTTATATTTCATACAATGGTAGTTTAAAAGTCATCAACTGGAATAAGATAACATTTCTTTGCAAGTAAAAATTCAATGGCAATCAATTTTTTTTAAATTATTCATTATAATGCTTTTATATTTGGAAGACAAAAAGTAAGCATGACATAACTAAATAAAAAATATAACAGAGTTACTGTATTTAATTTATTGTTTGTTGGAGTAAGCACATACTAATTTTTCAAATGAAGCCATATCATTAAAATTGGAAAATATTTAAAGGAATTATTCTTTCTGTAATCTATGATTTTTTTTTTATTAATCTATATTTAGAAAAAGGAACAAACATCTTTACCATAGATCATATTCTAATGAAGGTATTTTTTATTTCTGTTTTTTTAGCATGTTTCACTATAGCAGTGAAGTGCTTATGTTAGGACTTTTGTGTCTGTCAGACATTATATATTCAAGATTATGATCTGTTCAATCCATTCATTGCACATGCTTCGTTCAATCCACTTATTGCATATCCATGTGCATGCGCAATGAATCTGTTCACTTTTGTTACCTAAGTGTTATGTTCCGTCCAATCCATGTCATGTCCTCACACATGCCTAAAGGGGAACTGAATATTTTCATTTACGGTCACTGTAAGCTATACTAAAAACTACTCAGTTCCTCTGAAATCTATAAACTACATCCCTTACTGTATATTCAATGAAAAATTCTTATGAACTACTACTTGATTCCAAGAATTTATAAAATTTATTTTAAACAAAATTAATATTTGATTCGCTTTTGTGGAGTGTGCTATCAGATCGGCTTGACAATCTAACAAAACAGGTCAAGTTGTTAATTTTATATACTGTATTTCATGATCACATGTAGCAATGCATTTTTGATACTAAGAATATTATGAATTTTTTAAAAATTTTAAATATAGCAATCAAAATAAAAACCAATAAATACGAGAACATTTCTTTAAAACATGTCATTATTATTAGCATTACTATATAAAAATATCTCTGTGAAAATAATTATACTATTTGAGTATACTTACTATAATGGGAATGTTAAAGAAATTTTAATTATTAATAACAAGTCAGTGAATTCAGTTGCAAGTCAATTAATGGTGATCTTACAAAAATTTGTTAAAGTTGTTCTTTGTTCACTATATTATATTTTTGAATTCTCATGTGATTACAAATGTTTGTATTTGTTTATTTTAACAGATTATTACACTTAGTTCTTTGAGAATCCATTGTAGGTAAAATAAGCTAGCTCATTCTTATATCAAGTGTTCACTGCATACATAAAGGAGAGAAAGAATCAACAAACTAATTAGTTCACTGGTCACTTTATGACAAAAGCTCATCATAACCTAATTTGTGAATATTAAGTTTCCTTAATTTTCTCATCAATTACTTGTTAGTTACTTTATTAAATCAGAAATTATTTTCTCTCCTTCCTACACAAACTATAAAATAAATAAATATAGCCTACAATAAGTCTGCTGTAAACACAAGATTACTATCAAAATTATAATTATGTGTCAAAATGTGTGCAGAAAATCACAAAGTTAAAAGAAAGCTAGAACAATTTTTACAACGAAACCAAACAATTTCCAATTTAAATTGGGCTACTTTACCCCTACCATCAATAATTAAATTTCATGGTATTTAATTATTAATTATTATTAAATATTGCCATTCAATGATCATCATTGCCTTGCTGATAAAAAAAATAAAGAAAACTCTGGAAATATATTGCCAATTTAAACATGATTCATGTTTAAATTGGCAATATATTTGCCAATCTTATTTGCAAATCATGATTCATAGTCATCAATACGCCTACAAACAAAACTTCTCCACAATAGATGCTTTATTACATTTCAAACAGGAAGTTACAGAAAAATTAGACAAATCTAGATTAGTTATAGTTTTATTTTTAGACCTATCTAAAGCTTTTGATAGTGTAGACCTCTGGATTCTTGGAAAAAAACTATTTAACACTGGTCTAAGAGGAGTGCCTCTACAATGGTTAATGTCATATTTATTAAATCGAAGATACCAAGTAAAAGTAAATAATGAATATTCAAATGTCTTCTTACCTAAAACTGGAATCCCTCAAGGATCAATATTAGCACCGTTACTCTTCAACATTTACTTGAATGACCTATTTGAAGTGATACCAAAAGTTAATGCTATAAGTTAAAGCATATGCAAATGATATTGTTTTAATACATTCCAATAATAACCTCCAGGCAGTGCAACATGAATTAAATAATGTCCTTTGTAACTTAACTGACTACATGAGCTCAAATATGTTAAAACTAAATGAAAATAAAACAAAATATCTCTACTTTATAAATAAAAATAAAATTGTTGATATGGAACAACTTCAAACTGAAATAAATGAAAAGAAGATAGAAAGAATTAACTGCATAAAATATCTCAGCATTTTGATAGATGATAAAACTCAGATTTGATACACACATCAAAAATTTAACTAAGACTGTTGCTAAGTTTACTGGCATAATTACGAAAATACATGACTTTCTGAATATAAATTCGATAATACGACTATATCACACCGGTATAGAACAGAAAATTCAATATGGCATAATTATAAGGGGAACTACATCCGATTATATCGCAAACCGATTACAAATACAACAAAATCATCTAATGAGAACCATTTTTAAATTAAACAACTATGAATCAATCTCCTATTGTTATCAAAAAGAAAAAACTGACAACATACACATAAAAGCATTATACGAAAAACAAACTGTACTTTTCTCTTTTAAATTTATAAAGCTTAAAACGAATAACAGTCATCTTTTAAATATTATAGAAAATCATTGCAGGAAGGATACTACTGTAATCATCAAAATTATAACTTCTTAAAACCCTTTACAAAACTTTCAATAGGACTAACTACTCCAGCTTTCTAAATGATAAAATACCAGAATTTGTTACATAAAGATTTTCAAGAGATAACTGACAAGAAGAAATTTAAATCAAACATAAAAATCACCTCTTAGCCAGATCTTCAAAGTAGAAATGTTCTAACAGGTAAATCAACATATCTACATTTTTGCATTAAAATGCAAAAATGAATTTTTTGTCTTTTTCCCCCCTCTGTTGTTTGTTGTTCATTTATCTTGTATTTTTTCTGGCACTTGAAAAAGGCCAACGGCCATAGTGTCTTTTGAAATTAAAAATTAAAAGATTAATAGTAGTGGTAAAGAAATCCAATTTAAATCCTGCAATCGTTCGGTTTCATTATAAAGTATCAAGCTTCGAGATGTTTACACATGTACAATTTTTCAAGAAATCCAGAACAATTAAGATATATAAACATGAATGTTTGTTGCCAAAATATTGCTTTTGTATCATGTGAAAAGAGAAAAAATATAGGACCTAGGTAGTCACTTGCTGCCACTTGTTATTTTGTAAAAATCTAAAATATTACATATAATAAAAGTTTCTTTGGTAAGCAACTTCTGCATTTTACCATTGAATTAGCTATCAATACAACCAGACAATTTGAAAAGAAACAAAGTGGAAATTTATGAAAGTACGAAATAATTAATGACTTTTTTTATTGATTGTCTTTTATGTATTCCACATACTGTATAAACACTGAAAGTTATTTACAATCACGAATGGTATTTATTACGAATCATACATTAAATAATTAAAACAAACTCACGATTATAGTTCTTTTCGGTCACAAACACAGCATTCTCGCAATTTTCTTGACATACTTCGGCATTAGCTCCATTGTCGTCGCATAAAACGACTAATCAATCGAAGCCGGAAACCATCAACATTAAATACACGCATGACGCCATATCTAATGCGCGCCTCTACAAAAAATGATCACAAATGTAAAATTATTTTTTTATTTTGTAATTAGTTAATTCGTTATTATTTTAAAAATAATTAAAAAATTTATGCATTTAATTTGATAAGACTCAAAATTAAATTTTCAGTTTTGGTTATTTTCGTCCGATGACGTCAGCTTTCCGCTCTTGGAATCTGGAAATATTTTATGGGGTTTAAATCCCGAATATGCTGGGCTCTGTCTCTCACCATCTGGCCGAACGCACAGTAAATGTAGAAAGGCCGTCTTAGTGTCCACAATGAGAAAAAAAATGAAAAAATGAACAATACTGTACTATTTCCGTCCTGCGGGTATAAAGAAGGCATTTTTATATCCCTGATGCATTCGCCAAGTCCGTGATGGAGGTAACAAGATGTTCCGAGATAAAACCCTATTTATCCGAATCAACCCTAGACGGCCGGATGACTGAGGCGGTAAAATCCACGAATTGCCGCACTGGGGAATCCGGATCAAATTCTGATAGGAATCTCCAGAAATTTTTCAGCTTTTGTCTGTCTCTGCAACGTTGGTCTCCACTCCTCGCTATCCGGCTACGTTATTATGAGCCTGGCGAATCCATATTAGATATGATTTTAAAACCTTCTTAGAGCCCACAGGACGAAAAGGATTAAAACAAAAATCCAGATCAACAAACCCGTGAAAATTTCTGAATCGACTAAAATCGAATTCCTACAATAACAGGATGGTGCTTTTACTGCCTAGTCCATTCAGTCTTATTCCACTCTGGATGTTTCATCAATTAAACTGTTAAAGTAAGGCTCCAGAAAGTTTCAGCTTAGTAATCCGTCACGGTTTCGCCCATTACGAGAGTACTGTAGAACAAGTACAGTACATGACTCTCAGTAGAGTGAGATTGATTTGATTTGTAAGGCCAATGGCGGATTACTAAATGTGCAGACTGTGCACATTTAGTTACCTGGTTCCTATTTAGATGCTATACACGTGAATAAAATCTGGAAAACTCCTCACGGCCAGCCGTTGGTAACGCGCGAACCTATCAGTGCTCAGCGGTTTTACCCACTCGGCCACTAGCGGGCTCAATCGGGTCTGTCAGCGTAATTGAGAAATGGTAAGCGATGCCCGACTGTTTATTCTTATAATGAATTTTAGAATTAATACTAGATTTGAATCAGGATTTCACTTTACAACACGGCATTCTACGGCCGGATGACAAAGCGGTTATGGTGTCAGCCTATCTCTCTGAAAGATCTTGGAACGAATTTGGACGGGCCGAAAAAACCCAAAAAGTTTGTAAAGTGGTCCGTCTCGGATATTTTAGGCCCCGTTCCTCTTCACTCGGCTCGCCCATTGTGGGTCACGACGGACTTCATTTAAAATCTCTCTTAATGCTTACAGACAGGAGAGTAAAAAAGATCGTAACAGGAAAATAGGACACTTTTTCCAAAATGTAGGACGTTTTTTCAATAAATAAAAGTAAGTTGCTAGCAAATACAGATATAATTTGAACTGTACAGTACAGTACATCATTGCATTTATTGCAAACTTTATTTATTTATATATCCATTCCCAAAAAACTTAGAAATTATTAATCAATATTAAATACAGAACAATAAAAAATTTGTTTTACTATTATTGTAAAAGAATGCCAAATTCTATAATAGTTTGTAATTAATATGTGAATTTAAATTATAAAACTTTAACATTCGAAAAACCTTCCCGAAATATTTAATTTAACTTTATGTTTTATGTACTGTACATAGAATTGCCATAAGTTCAAAACCAGAAATCGGGACTTTGTGAGATAGGACTGTCGTAAAATCTGATGGATATCTAGCCATTCTCGCCAATGGAATAGTCACGTGAATTTATCCGGATTTTCGTTACGTTTGTAACACCTAAATAGGCCCAGTTTCCCATAGAAAGTTTTTCCAGGAGTTAGCAGATCGCCCACGTGTCGAAAAAACGCCAGGAATTTTTCAGGTGGTGGTTCATTCGGAAATATGTCAGGACTCGTCTCTCACTTTCCGGCTACCCCATTGTGGACCTGGCCGAATCCATAATGAGCTTGCTAAAAGCGGCTTTCTTAGTTGAAATATATACTGTACTACAAAATTAACATATTGCAAGAAACACTCTTTTCTTTAAGTCGGACAAAGTCGGACAAGGGGAAGGGAAGTTATTGAGCTTCAGTGGACGTTCTCCCCTCCTCCTTGTTCGACTTGTCTTGACCATTACATTAAATTTTACAAAACATTAAATTTATAGTTTATACATTTTGTTATATTTCAAAATCTTTTGTATATTTCGTTTCTATTTACAGTATCTATCATTTGTATAGTGATAAAAGTTTTAAGGGGAGTTGATTTTTGTTAGTCGTCCGAAGAGAGGAGGGAGTTATGGAAACTTGGACAAACTGGGACAAGAGAGAAAAGAGAATGCTGCTGATGGTCCTGTGAAGACTGTCGTATGGCCAAGGTGGTAAAGTCAGCAATGTACAGTACCACTCTACAGAACACGGATTCAACTTTTCTTTCTTTCCACCTTTGGCTTTTTATCAAGACCATTGTGTTTTCGGCCAGGTGGTCAATGATGCGGTTAGAGCTCGACATATTCGTGACGGACTACTCCCGAAAAATTCTTGATGTTTTTTAACCTGTCCGGATTAGTTCCCCGATCCCTAGAGCCTACTGCTCTGGGGACTGAGGACGTAATCCAGAAGAGGTTGAATCCTGAAACACCTTAACTGCTGGCTATCCGGCAGTCAACCCGGGGTTCGACTGCAACTAATAAATTTTTCGTGAATGGTTTTCCTAGAAATGTTAGGTCCCGTTCCTTATCATACAGCCGTTCTCGTTGTGAACTTATCCGACTCAGGACAGATTTGAAAATGGATGCTTAAAGGAAAAAAGTTAAAAAATTAAAAGAAAAAAGACGATCCTATAAAATTACTGTGCATATTCGATATACTGGTACGGTACAAATCAAGGCATAAGACAATTTTTTAAAATAAAATATGAAAATCTGTGTCATGTCATTATTGGCTGAAAATTTGTTAATTCTGTTATTATAGAGTCGTTTCAATAGTCATTAATATGAAATATTGATAATTTAAGCTTTAGAAATATTATCTATTTTGCGTTTCTTGAATAATGAAATACAAATTTTCTTAATTAAATTTTCAAACTCTTTTATTAATTAGTGTACATAATGGTGCTGGCAAAAACTGAAATTCTCTAAATCTGCTAAATGGTTTTTAAATAAAGTTGAACCCTGGTCTGTGTTCTTCAAGGGAGTCGAGAAAAATATCGTATAAGTAAAATTACTTTGAATTGCTCTGAGTGAACACAGTAATCACAGAAGTAATGCATAGAAAAAATTAACACTGCAAACTGAATTTGTACAGTACCTGTACTTGCAATTCATAACAAAGAAGTTTAAATTTACTAAACGTATAATACATTTAAACAACATATAAAAGGAAAAATAAAACATTGTAAAATTCAGTAATGTAGGCTACTTTAAAAAAATTTGTTTTTTTTTTATTTTTCGATATACGAGTACTTGTACAGTACTTGTTACATCAGTTGTCTCTTTCCGAAACTCCGCTCACTTAAAGGAACGGTGAGTCATTTTAAAGATAAGCTTCACACTGACAGCACATAGTGAAGAGAATGAGAAACTGGAAAGCGATTTTTATTTGTATAGCAAATTAATTCACACCGCAAAACGTAGAAAGCGAAAATATTCACTTTTTGGATTGGAAGAGTGTTTTGCTAAACGGGGAAATTTCTCGGAAATAGCGTCACGTGTTACGTATTATTTGCTTTGCTTTTTGAATTTGTCGAATTCGCTCTTGGTGTTAACTGACATAAAGTAAATACATAATTCGTTTTTTTTCACTTTTTAATAATCGCTTTAAATTTTTCCATTTGAAAGTAAACAACACATAACTGGAAAAAATTACTGTAAGGTACCGAAAAAATATGACGCATTAGGGCGAAATCGTATAAATAAAAAATGTTTAACAGAAGTGTTTTATAATGGAGAAAGTACCACACAGAAAATAGTAGCGAGTTTGCGCACGACGTATGTTACGTTATAACGTTATGCTTAACGTACCAGTATAAGTGTAAGAAGTTTCATGTTAGAACTTTATTTTATGAAATGATGGAACCAATCGTATTTAACGTACAACTGAGAAACGTACAAATGGGGTTTTTTTAACACTTTCCGTATTGTGGGCACTAAGAGGGCCAAGCCCATTATGCATTCGGCCAGGCCCACAATGGGGCAGCCGGGTGGTGAAGGGTCCGACATATCCAGATGGACCATTTCTGAAATATTCCTGGGATGTTTCGACCCATCTGTGTTGGATCCGGTGATCCTAGATCCCCCGGAATTACAAACTGCTACCTTGACATCCGGCCATCCAATGGTGGAAGTATACTGTATTAACAATGTATACTGTATTGTATAATTTTCTTTGAATAAACGTTATACATAAAATACTTGAGTATTTTTTCGGCATGGAACGCATTATCGTTTACATTAATTTATATGGGAAAAATTGTTTCGCTTAACGAGTAAGATTTTGAAACGAATTGTGCTCATTAAGCGAAGTTCCCTGTATTTGGTTTATTTGTTTATTTTATGGCAACGCAACACTTGGGCAATCTGTCTAGGAGGATCCCTTCCGGGAGGTCTTTTTAAGGGAAACTGGCCACTATTCAGACGTTACACACGTGGAGAAAACCCGGAAAACTCCACGTAGTTAGCCCGTCTTGGCGAGGAGCGAACCCACGACCGGACCCCCAGTGTTCGGGGAACAGAACGCTTGCCCACCAGGTTGAAATTCATTAAATAATAATTCTAGTTTTAAAATCTGTTTAATATTACTAATGATGAAATAAAGATATAATTTTACTTGACAATGATTACTAATATACACAATTTACATATATAAGTTGATACATGTACTGATATACATAAAATAAGACGAGATCACATTAATATATGTACAACAAGTATACACGGGGGGATCACATTAGCACCTCGTAGAATACCTTATTTGAATTTCCCAAAAAACAAGAATAAACTTAATAATTCATATTAAAATGTTTTAAAACTAAACATAACATTAAAGAATTAACAGTACATTATGTTAAATAATTATTGATATAACTTTCTAAAAAAATAACAAAAATAAAACACAAAAATTTAATTGGGTTGCCGTGAAGAACGCCAATCTATGAACAGAAAATAGACACCAACTCCATAAGCGATTGTATTGAACAAAGCGAAAACCTGAAAAATGAAAACATTGTTATTGTAATTTAGTAAAATATAAATTAATTAATGAACAAGAATAATAAATGAATAATTTTGTATATTTCAATCATCCTAACATTGAAGAAAGTAGTCGAATTTTTGAATAATTCATTAAAAACCAAACCTTCAATAATGGCCATCTCTAAATAGTAGATATGTTTTTAGAAAGTTTAGAAATAAAAATATTTTTTTAAACAAAAATGCATACAAAATAACCCCTCAAACAACTGCCATTTTTAATATTTGCGTCAGTGGCCATTGTTCAGAGGTTTGACTGTATACTTTATAATATCAAAATATTATGTCAAAATGTAACATAAATATAATGAAGTTTTTCTTAGGTTCTCTACTTTATTACGTATTATTTTAAAGATATTTTATTAGAATTAATATTCCAATATTGAACATATCAGTTTAATATAGGATAATATAAATCAATTCTTACGAAAACTATAATAAATTTTATGAAAATGAAGACGAATTATTTGAAAATCAAAGGCTCGAAAGCATAAAGCATTATTAATGCTTGAGATTATCTGTTTAATTATTATCTACTTTAGAAAATTATCCCTCAGATTAATAAAAAGTATAATTTTTTCATTACTCGCTGTTTCTTTAAATCGACAATGTTAATTATTTTATTTTATGTTAATACTGTTATGCACATTTCAAATTCATTTGCCAATAATCATGACTAGCTTCTAGAAAATTATATAACTGTAAAATAAAATGCTTAATAAGCAATAAGACGATTTCCCAAGCAGACGTTCATAGTCTACTTACTTGTTAGTGAATATCAAGCAGGAATAATGAATTTATTTTTGTAATTGTAATTCTGTCATGCCTGCCGAGTATCCCAATAAACATTGAAATGGTAATGTTTATTGCGATACTATATATATAAACCATTTTAAGAGTATGATTTTCATTTTAATGTTTGTTCTTAGTTTTTGTCTGGGTATCATCTAGCATTTCTGCTAGTAGGTCTATATAAAGATGATAATAATATATATGTAGAGTATATAATATAATTGTATTATGCACTGAACAATATACAATCATTATGAAATGTTCAGTATAATTAAAGTTCGTAAACAGTTTGAAATTTAATGTTTTATCAATAAAGATGGAAATTATTTTATTGCTCTTCAGACAAGAAATGATAAAATTTTGCCAAAAATATTAATATTAGAATTAGGTCTACATGTACAAATTTACAAATTTATTATATAGACTATATATATAATTTATATATATACACACACATATATATATATATAATTNCCAAAATGTTATTCCCCTCAAAAACGTATGATATGATACTATTAATAGAATTACATAATGCCACTAACCTATTATTATTGTTATTAAACAGATACCAACACCTGTGAGCAAATTTTCTTTACATATAATTTATTAGAATACATAAAAATGGGTAGCTTGTAATAAAGAATAAACAAACATCATCTTATTTCATCAGTGTTGCGGCAGAGAATGAAATACATACAAAAGATAACATAAGAAACACAACAACATACATACATAAGAACATACAACATACATACATAAGAAACACAACAACTGTGATAAAAAATATATAAATAAAATTTGAAATTAACAGAATATGTAAAAGTTTACGTCACACCTTTCACCAAGTGACGGCACATCAGTGTGCCGCGGCACACCGGTTGCGGAACACTGTATTAATTTAACAAATTTTTAATAAAACAATTAATAATTTGTTAAAGTGTAAATAAATTGTACTATAAATTGAAAAAATATTTTTAAGCATAAAACATTTATATTTTTTTCTCCTTTTTTTTAAAATTTTAATAAAAAGTCTGTATTCTTGCACTTGCATGAAGCTGTATTTTTTAGCACGTTCTATTTACGGAAAGAAGACGAAAATTGACTTTAAGTATTAAATTAATCCAATATTTTATTGAAGGTTCATGACTAATGAAATAATGATCACTTTCCTTCCTCGTGTTTTTTGAATCACATTTTTCATAATTAATTAAATGGAAGAAATGTAAATTATATCTAAAGTATTTCTTGTAACTTCTACCAAAAATTATAATAATCAAATTTTTCTTTGTTTCAAAAGTAGCATATACAGTAGAGCGTCGTTTATCCGAAACGTCGGTTATCCGAAGGAATTCCAGTCGACAAATTTAAATTTTCACCAGTGCTGTGACGCTGTAATCTTCGGCTACTCAAATATTTTACTTTTTTGATACTAAATTAACTTTTGAAGTATAATTGTTTATTATTTTTATATTTTTCAATATATTTATTTTGTTTGTACAAAATAAAAAAATAATTTTTAACGATACAATAGTCTTCGTTAGGCTTAACATCGACGAAAATTCAACGC
>NW_019385621.1:115946-124493 GCF_000671375.1 Centruroides sculpturatus | reverse complement strand
ATATTCAAATTCAATTGGGTCAAAATAATTTAACTATTAAACACAAATACTACAAAGAAAACTATTGATACATATTTAATAAATTAAATTGTTGCATTTTGTATTTAAAATAAATGAATTATAACAAAATACAAAAACATTTTAAAAAATTATTAAATATAAAATAAATTTTCTTTCATTTAAATAAAAAAAAATTAATTAAATTTAAAATTTCGGAGTCTACTCCACAGCCCTGTTGTAAGGTACTGTAATCGTACATACATGAAACAAACACGAGCTGGAAGAACAGCACAAAAAATTTATTTACACATAGAAAGAAACTAGTCAAGTTAAATGTGAGCACTACCAGTAGCTCGAATGACATCATAATCAACCTCTCATTGAGCAGCCTCAATCAGAAGAGTGTATTCAGAACATGGTGTTCCGAGCAACATGGGACTCCGCCTCACTTCCATAGCGATGTGAGGTCGTACCTCGATCAACATTTGGCTCAATGTTCGATCGGACGTGGAGGCCATTTGACATAGCTTCCCAGATCACCAGATATGATGCCCTGTATTTTTTTCTATGAAGATTTGTAAGTGTCTATTCCTCACTGCTAACAACAATGGAAGAGTTGAAACAAAGAATAAATGATTCCTGTGCAAAAGTTGATCCTGACATGCTGCGCAATGTGTAGACAGAGATTGAATGTTGTTATATCATTCGAGCTACTCGTTTACTAGTTTATTTCTGACTTTAAATAAACTTTTTTAGGTTGCTCCTTCAGCGTGTGATTGTTTCATTTCCGTTGTATTTTTTATTTTTAAATTTTAATACAGGGTGATTCAAAAGTCACAGAAATTTTAAAAAATTAATAATTCGCAAACTATTTACAATAAGATGATGCGGTTTTCACAGAAATCCTTAAAAAGAAACGGGATTTTTTAATGTGTAATAAAAGTTTTAGTACCAAAACAGTTACATTTCTTACCGTAGATGGCGCTTGATGAGATTACATAATTTGTGAAGTTGTTACTAGAGCTTACACTAAGAACATTTTTAGTTTTTTATTCTTACTTTAACAAAATGACAAATGATTTCAGTTTTTACAGCGCCATCTATGGCAAGAAATGTAACTGTTTTGGTACTAAAATTTTTATTACATCTAAAAAATCCCGTTTATTTCTAAGCATTTCTGTGAAAACCGCATCGTCTTACTATAAATAGTTTGTGAATTATTATTATTTTTTTAATTTCTGTGACTTTTGAATCACCCTGTACTTTTTGTATTTTAACAAAACTATACAAATTTGCAAAAGTAAGAATATTTACATAGCCCTTCCGTATAAAGTTATTATTATTTGATTTTTGCTCAATAACATACACAAATTTACTATATTATTCGTAAATCTATATATTATTAAGGAATAATTTCATGTTATGTGAACATTATGAAATTAGTCTAATTGCAGTAATTTCAAAACTTACTCCAGCAGCAATGTAAGCATCATAGACTCCAATATACTTCAAAGGGTTAAGGAAATATTTATTATCCTGTTCAACAGTCATAGCAAGTTGAACAATAGCAGCAATAAAATATAAAATTGTAGCAATGCCCGTATAAATTAATTCCTGTAAAGATTATTAAAAAAAATCAATATAATAAAAATAAATGTAAACAAATTAGATATAAAGTGAAATATATTTTCACTTTATATCTAAAGTGAAATATATTTTCACTTTATATAACTAAAAAATTTACTTACTCCTTCCATCCAAGGAAGCTTTTGTGTAATGTCTTTCAAACTTATGAGAAATGCAAAACAAAGAAGAAATGTGATGAGGAAGCAAATAACAACGACGAACATAAAAAAATGAGCATAATTTATTCTAACTGGTGAACCACATCCCATGCATATGATGCCAATTACCTACATAATGAAAATATATGATAAAAATTAAATAACTTACATTGACTTAAAATTTCAAAAATATAAAATTTTGAAAATATATTCATATAAAACTTCTATTTTTAAAAACAGAATAATTATAATAGATTATTTGAGAAAAGTTTTATATTAAAATAGTCAGAGTCGAATTTGCACATAAACTAAACATGGCCTTTACACTGCTTAAACATAGTGAAGTTTAGGGCCTCGCATTATAAGTTTGTAGCTGAGGCCTTACATTTTTACCTTATCATTATATAATGGGGGAAGAGCATGTTATAATTATTATAGCTTATGCCACAACAAGTCTAAGTCTAGCCTTAAAAGTAGTAATAAATACATTTATATAATATTAATACAGTATATGTATATATAACTTATACACACATATTTCAAAATGACTCATTTCCTAAATCCGTTCGTCTTAATTTATTTTATCTAATCGATTTATTACTTCTTACAGTAATATATTTTTTCGTACATAATTGGTTATCCGATAAATAAGTTATCCGAACAACCCCAGTCCCCAATTGATTCGGAAAATCGATGCTCTACTGTATATGGACTCCACTTATTATAATTACATACATCAAGTTAATGCTATAAGTTAAAGCATATGCAAATGATATTGTTTTAATACATTCCAATAATAACCTCCAGGCAGTGCAACATGAATTAAATAATGTCCTTTGTAACTTAACTGACTACATGAGCTCAAATATGTNATAAGAAAGAGGCGTCTACGTCATTAGTCTACGTACGTAAACGAATAAAAATAGTTTCGTCTTTATTACGAAGTAGAAAATAATATATAAGTAGTATATATTAAAAAAAAATTGTAAGACATGTTTAAACTACTGATATTACAATCTATCAATCAATATATATCTATCTATCTATTTATCTATCAATATATCTATCTATCTATCTATATATATATATATATTGAAAAGCCTTATACTCCATACTAATATTTTTCAATGAGATAATATCGAACCTTAAAGGGAGAAAATAGGTTTATTTGGACCGATAATTAGAGAAGAAAGAAAAAAAAATTTAGGATTATATCTGTCAGGAAAGTAATGTGCTTCCGGGGATTTTGGGAGTTTAACCCCTTCCATTTGGGAAGAATTAAAAAATTAAAATAAACAGTATATTGTATATAATCTGTATTTATTTTATACCCGTTCAGTTCCTCCTTAGTCTACAATATTGTGTTACTCTACATACAGTATATATATTGTAAAAACAAATAAACTACATTATAAAAACATAATGCGTTTTTTAAAACCTCATTCCTTTAAAAATTCCGCAAAAGGGCTTTGAAAATATATAACAAATAAGTAAATACATAGTTAATTTTAAATATCATGAACAAACAATGTTATTCTTAAATTTTATTAAAGGGTGATTACAAAACTATTGTGTAAAAAGACTTTAGTAAGCAATTCTTGATGAAAAATTAAGAAACATTGCTCTAAATGAATCATTAGTTCTACAGTGTAATATAGTTCAAGATGATTTCACTTAATTTTCCCTTCAATTACTAATATTATCCANTGTAATGGATTTAACAAAGATAAATTAAATTTTTATAAATTATTAGTGAAACATTTATATAATTTTTCTGAACAATTATTGTCTGACATATCACTGGGAATCTTATAATTGTTCTTCATAACATTTATGAGGCCAATTTATCTTCAATTTATCTTAATTTTCCATAGAAACTGAATATGAAAAAATAATTTAGTGATCATTTTATATTCTTTCATAATTTTATGTTTAATTTTTAAATTAAAAATTAGAGTAGGACAATTCTACTAAAAAAAATATTTCCGGTGAATGAAAGTAAGATTCTCTTCTACAGTCTTTCCCCGAATAAGAAAGAGGCGTCTACGTCATTAGTCTACGTACGTAAACGAATAAAAATAGTTTCGTCTTTATTACGAAGTAGAAAATAATATATAAGTAGTATATATTAAAAAAAAATTGTAAGACATGTTTAAACTACTGATATTACAATCTATCAATCAATATATATCTATCTATCTATTTATCTATCAATATATCTATCTATCTATCTATATATATATATATATTGAAAAGCCTTATACTCCATACTAATATTTTTCAATGAGATAATATCGAACCTTAAAGGGAGAAAATAGGTTTATTTGGACCGATAATTAGAGAAGAAAGAAAAAAAAATTTAGGATTATATCTGTCAGGAAAGTAATGTGCTTCCGGGGATTTTGGGAGTTTAACCCCTTCCATTTGGGAAGAATTAAAAAATTAAAATAAACAGTATATTGTATATAATCTGTATTTATTTTATACCCGTTCAGTTCCTCCTTAGTCTACGATATTGTGTTACTCTACATACAGTATATATATTGTAAAAACAAATAAACTACATTATAAAAACATAATGCGTTTTTTAAAACCTCATTCCTTTAAAAATTCCGCAAAAGGGCTTTGAAAATATATAACAAATAAGTAAATACATAGTTAATTTTAAATATCATGAACAAACAATGTTATTCTTAAATTTTATTAAAGGGTGATTACAAAACTATTGTGTAAAAAGACTTTAGTAAGCAATTCTTGATGAAAAATTAAGAAACATTGCTCTAAATGAATCATTAGTTCTACAGTGTAATATAGTTCAAGATGATTTCACTTAATTTTCCCTTCAATTACTAATATTATCCATAAATTCTTCTATATACTGTAAATACTTATATAATACACAAATTAATAAAGTATTTTATTCAAGTATAAATAAAATTTGAATATTTATTAAGTGTAAATTAAATCTAAACTTGTTATTGATTATTAAAATTAATAATTAATAACAAATTTAGACTTAATTCAAATTAATGTCTGAATTTGGAAATGATATTATTACATAATGGTATAAATATTCAAATTTTATTTATATTTGAATAAAATATTTTATTAATACGTGTCTTCTGGAAATAAGTATTTACAGTATATGGAAGAATTTATTGATAATATGAAATATTATTTATTAATGCATAAGATTAATTATTAGTGCATAAGAGCATTATTACAAAAGTTAATTAATATTGAATTTTAATTGGTTTTATTCATTCAGCAGTATTATTTTAAAGCAAAGCTCTGGTGACATGAATAATTCAAAGCATTATACCAACTATTATTTTTAAACAATAAAATTAATTTTCAATACTATTGCTATTTTCAATACAAATTATATTATATTATTGTACAGTATTGCATTACATTACTATTGTAAATAAAGATATCATCTAGTAAGATTATTTCACTGAAAATAATGTATTATGTAACACAAAAGAACCATGATTTTCCTCTTTCTTTTTCTAAAATGAATAAACATTTTCATTAACAAACTAGTTAATTATCTGCTTTGTAATTCGAAATATAATTTAACTGTTAAGTGAATGCAGAAAATTTCACACGATTTTAATTAAATGTTATTCATCTTTTAAATTGAAAAAAAAAATTTACATTTTCGCAAATTCTCTTTTAATATTGATGTTTAATAGCAGTAACCTAAATTTTCTTTGTTAGAATTTTATAATTGTAATTCCAACACATTTCAATAATTTGGTTTTGTCTTTTCAATAATCATGTCGACTTAATACGTATAGATTACGTCATTTTTTTTATTCAAAATCCATCAGATATAGGATTTTTATTCGAAATCATAAGAGGATATAAAGATATATTTCTTGTTTATTATGTTACATATTCAAATTCATTTTATAATTACGTATATATGTTTGAACTTTTAAAATTTCAATAAAAAGTGTTTATAAAGTAAATTATATATTCATATGTTTGCTGTATATATACTATATGGTCTAATTATAATTAATCCATTCATTAAAAAAATAAAAATATATATTAATATTTATAAGAAACGATGTAAATTTGAAATTGTTTTTAAATTGAATGACTTTTTTTACTAATAGTAACTGTTTTATAAAAAAATTGAAATTATTTTACAAAAAGTATTCAGAATATTTTATAGTTTTCTACAATTGTGTGAATTACTTATAAAGAGATTTTTATTGATATTATAAATGAGACAAAAGAGAATATTTGGTGGAGAATTTAATGGAAAAATACGATAAGAAAACTTAAAATACGGAAGAAATGATTTTAAATAAATGTAATTTAATCTGAAATTCTAGTTTACAAAATTTCATTTTCTGCTTCGTTGAAACTCTCACAAAAACTAACACAATTGTTTGTGTATTAAATGAAGCATAGAATTATTTTTATCTTCCCATCTAATTGATTTATAAAGTTTAAATCAAACAATCTGCCAAGAGGACAAAATATTTATCCATCCACAAGCAAATTATTCTTAAAATTAATTAAGAAGTAATTTATTCTTCAATAACAAAACAGTGTTAAATAAAAATAAATATTTTGCTTCTATTATACAAAATAAAAACAAATATTTATTTGATTTATTTACAATAGATAAGTTTAATCGAAAAATTAGTTTTTATTACAGTATTTTAATTTCTGCAATATGTTTTATTATGTTTGTTTTCTCTCTTAATGGGCCATAATATAAGTCACTTAGTAGGCCTAGGCACTACTAAGTGCCTTATGTTAATGAATCAATTCAATCTAAACTATCAGATTAACAAAAGTCTATTTGCTACATTTTAACAGCTGAAGTTCACATATTTGCATACATCTCAAATGAATCATAATAACTGTTTACTAATCTCGGAGCAATAAGTCTTTTAATTGAGAAAAAAATAGATTGAATTTAATTGAAAACTAACGAAATTTCGTTAAATTATATTTTCATCGTTGATCTAATTTTTCGTTTGTTGCAATTATTCTTGAACAATTCTTGAACAATTGTAATTAAGAGATTTGAACATAAATTTAAATATAAGCCTATTAAAGCCTATTGAATTTAAACATAATCCTAAATTCACTTATTTGAGGAAGTTTCTGACAATTTTAAGATAATATTATGTGATTTTAAAAAGTGTTATCTAATTACATTATCAATTTAAAAAATCTCAACTATTCACATAAAAATAATTGAGATTTTTAACTTGCCATGAAATTAATCTAATCTTTATATAAAAGTAAATAGAAATGGATTTATGGGTAGAAGACTTTCAGTATTACTTTCTTCTTCAAAATATAGCATTGTTAAAAATTTTAACTTAAGGGAAATTTTGTCATTTAAACTTCTTTAAGGTTTCATAAAGTTACATTATTTATTTGATCTTCATTCAGAAATATTAAAAATTTTCTGTTTTCTGTATTGAAATTTAAAATAATTTATTTTGATGTAGGCTGCATATAGAACACCCATGTTTCATATTACACTTATTAAAATGTATCGCAAAATGTGAAATATTATATTATGTTTATATTAAACATTACATATCTATAAAACAAATACAAAATATGCATTTATATTTTTGATATACTATTATTGTTATGTCAAACTACAAAAAAAATCCCATAATGATTTCCTCAAAATAGGCTCATAATGGCTTTAATTCAGAAATAAAATGCAATAATAAAAATTCTGAAATAAAGTATGGCTTTCATTAAATCGAAATTTCTTTTGTATAACCGATGATGTCGCCTTTGAAATGTTCCAGATTATATTATTAATCTCTTTTGTAAATTTAATATTCATATTATTGAATAAATAAAATATGAGAGGTATGTAAATTATTCATTTTCATTTATTTAGAAAATTATCGAAGTAATTATTTAGACCTATATTTACTTTCTTCTTTTCAAATACATTTGCATGTAGTTTTAGATCTATTTGATTTTAAAAAAATAGCTTATTTTTAATTTATGAGGGTATTTTTTATACAAGCATGTTTTTATTCTAGATGATATATTTGATAAAAGAATATTGTCATCAATAAGAGATAAAAACTGTTAAAAATATAATTTTAAAAAAATCGGGACATTTTAAAAAGTTATATTTGACATATTCAAGTAGTCACTTATTTTCGTAAATCAGCATTTAAAAGCTTATTTTGAGAAGACTGATGTTAATAATAAAAAAATTTTGTCCTTATTATATTATTAGTTTTCTAATACTAATTTTAATTATTACTAATAATTAACTAACAATTGTCTACTGTGATATCATGCATACAAACTATTATTTCTTAATGTAATTATATTCCATTTGCTCTATGTTCTGTTAAAAATTCATAATTTATTAAAGATTTTAAAGTAGGAGAGGAAAATGTTTTACGAGAAGTATTTTAAAAATCCAGCAACGCGTTGCTTAACTTTCTCGGCAACATTTAGTGCAGCCATCTGTTACAATATTTTACTTTTAAAAACTTTTTGTATTTTTAGCTATTATAAAATGGCAAAAGGCTGAATTTTGAGGATAGGGATGGGTTTTGTAGGGGAGATCGGGGCAACTTCGGCATGCGGGGCAAGTTTGTCAAGCGCTTTTTTTAAAAAACAAATTAAAAGGAGACTTTGGTTATAGGTTAGGCAGTTGAGTTTTATTGGTGGCTTGTTGAGTGTAGTGTTTTTATTGTTCTCCAACAAGCGTAGTTGAATTATCAAGCAAATTTTCATTTTCGTT
>NW_019385621.1:64484-111868 GCF_000671375.1 Centruroides sculpturatus | reverse complement strand
TATACATAAACTTAGCTAGAGTTTTTTTTTTCAAATTTAATTGTTTTAAATGAATTAGAAAAGTTAAAGTGAAACGGTGTTGCTTTAATTCTTTCGTCCTACAAAAGAAAAAATATAATAATAACTTGAAATATGATTATAACTGAAATTTTCATATCAAATTGAAACTAAATATGAAGAATTAAGATAATTATCGTGTCTCCCTACAGAAAAATAAAAGGAAATATTGTATAATACACGACAGCCTGTATCTTGATAAGCAGTTATAAAATTAAAGTTTATTATTTATAATTGAATTTCTAATATTAATATAATATATAATTATTATAATGAAAGAAAACATGAAACTCTATAGCCTGCTTATTAATTCACTTTATACTACCGTAAAAATTGGAATGTTTTAACTTGAATATATTTTTAAAAATTAGATTTATCGACATATTTTATACATCTGTCTGATTTAATCTGTTATCAATTTAAGAATATGCAATAAAATTAAGTAAACGAATTTTTTCCAATAAGTGATTCATAATTGTTTATAATATTTGCTAATACCGATAACTTTCATAAATAAGTTTATATAATGAAATAAAAGTTAAAATAAAAATAAACTGTAAGTTTATAACATATTTAAACGGTTTGACTAACTTAAACGTTAGTCAAAACATCCCGGGACTAATGGGGATGGGAATTCAATGGGGTTGAGATATTTAATAATAATTATTTTTTTAAGAATATTTATTTTGTTTATATTATTATTTTTTCTTCTGGATAAAGTCTGCTGATAGAAAAACTGCTCACTTTTATTTCCCTTACAAACATTTAGGCTACAGTCAAGAGTATTAAAACTCTCTTCACGCACGACCATTTTCGTACAGCAATGAATTAATATAATTTACTTATACTCGACAAAATTACAATGCAAATTGTTGCATATGAAAATGAAATATTTTAATTGTAAGATATAATCAACAATTTAAAATATAAGTAATACCTAGTCACAGTTCCATAACTAGGCAGGTGCAACATCTACAATTATAAATATTTGTGGAACCTGAAATTGTGCATGCATCCTTACCTTTCATAAAAATTACTATATGTGCACATTGTTTTGTGAGAGTAATTTTCTGTNTAGTAAGGTAACATTCCAATAGACAATATGCAAAGCTTTTTTTTCAGTTTACAGCAGTATTTATTACACAAAATTTAAGTAAAGCTTAACATGCCGATCTTGCCCCGATCTCCCCTATATAAAAAGAAATTATAATAAAAGAAATATAACCAGTAAACTCGTCACTAAGTCTGGAGATTAGTGATTGCCGGATATCCGTATTCATATCCGTATCCGCGGATATCCGAGGTAAAAAAAGATCCGTATCCGTATCCGTTACTTTTTAGCGGATCTTTAACGGATCTTTTACCTTAATGAATTTCATTACTTATATGAAATTTTAAAGATAGGTAGCAATAAAATACTAACAACTTCAATTCAAATCACTTTTTATTTCTTAAAATCACGTATTTGGCACATTCATATTGCAAAAATTTTATCATGCAAAAATCATTTACTATTGTAAAATATTTCCATATTACACTGCCAAACTTTTTTGTCGACATTGTTTTTATTTTAACTTAACTCAACACTCCAAAAATACAAACGTAATCTATGCTATCCCGTTTCACACTAAACCAGTGTTTCTCAACCTCTAACGAATCGTCACCCCCTTCAACGTATTATCGCCCCCTTCAATAAAACCGTTACGTAGTATCGCCCCCTTCACTTCAAAATTCAGATTCCGAGAGCCAAGGCTAACGCCAATTCGTACTGCATTGAATAGACTAGTGGCTAGTATAATGTTATTTCTTTAATTATTGTACGATATAACGAATAAAATATCTAATTATTCTTAATATAATGTTTTACTATATCGCCCAGAAAATTGTTTTTCGCCCCCCCAAAATATAAATTGTTACTAATCGCCCCCTCAACATGGAAAAACGCCCACATGGGGGCGATATCACCACTGTTGAGAAACACTGCACTAAACTATAAACAAAAACACGCGCAGTGCAAGTCAAAATACGTCGCGTTACTAACGCAAAGCGTCAACTATCGGTCCAAGGTCACACGCAGTGGCGCCGACTAAGTACGAAAGTTAAGATCCGCATCCGTATCCGCGGATATACATTTTTAACGATACGGCACATAACTACTGGAGATACACACGACCCCTTTATCTCCTCACCCCGTCGATCTTTAACCTCCAAAATTTAATAGCAACAATCATCTTAATATACAAATCGCCCTGCAAAAGTTCAGAAATTTTCGATAAAAAGCACAAGAGTTATTAATCTTTCAAACAGGGTGAACAAAATCGTGTTCCTCCATACAAGCAAACAACCATACATACATTTAAAAAAACGATTTTTTTTTGTATTTTTCGACGTTTTAAGGTCCCTGAGTCTAAAAATGTAAAAATCTGGGGGGCGTCATTTTTTTGACCGATTGCCATACTCTTCCTCTGTTATAATAACAGCCGGGAAAGTAAAAAAGAAACAAACTTTTAATGGTCGTTTAATTAGTTAAATTTCATTCAATCAGCCAACCAATTTTCTCTAACATTATCATAATGTGATGTGATGAGTCAGAATGACGAAATTGCAAACTTCCCTTAAAATCAAAATACTAGTACTTGCTAATTTTCTATGCTGACGACAAAGTTTCGAAGTTGGTACAATAATACGTTAATTGATACAAATGATAACATAGTTAAACTGTTATCATTGTATGACTTTGAACTGTACTCTCTTATTATATATTTAATCCTTCATAATTTGTTCTTCAACTTTCTTATTTTGCAATTGATTGCTCTTATAAAATAACATTCTCTATAAATAATTATTGTTGGGAACAGTTACAAAAAGTATTTTTACTCTCTCTTTTCTTATTTTTACTTTTGTTTTTTTTTTTAATTATGAGCAGGATTTTAAGTGAAGTAATATTTACCTACATTTTTACAGCATTTTTGATTATAGGTAATATATAATAAACAAAAATAAACTTGATTATAGTACAGCTAAAAGTATATTTCTTACATAATAGTCGAATTCCACATAAAGTGTAAGCACAAAGATTGCACTAAGCAATGTCTCGCTTCTACTATGTCATAATTAAATGCAATTATACTGAAATTTAGGTAAACCGTAGTGGACTATTCGTTAATTTAGACGCAATGCACCCCGATCATGGCATTGACGTATCCAGAATTCTGAGAATATGGATGTTGCTCAAGATACAGTAGATTCGGAGAGACCAAGGCCTGCCATTGTTCGGAGAATGCCACTCATTTACCTTAGAATTACTTCAGTTACATAATATTAAATAATTGAAGTCATGAGATATGAATTATTATATTTATTTTTATTTTGAAGTAACAAATCTGATTGCTTTCATGTCAAGAGGTGCTACTATACCATAAGTACTCTCCCCGGATATACCTCTGCCATGGATTCTATGAAAGATAACGGCATAGTTTAAATTATGTAATTATAGAGTTTCTCGAGATCAGTACAAAACATTTTTGTCCAGCTAAAATATTCAAAGGAAAGCGGCTGAGCACCGTCAAGAAAATAAGTGGTGAAACGTGTAAAGCTTCTTTGCATGTCCTTGAGCTCTCAAGGCCACGCAGAGATGCAAAATTTGAGGATACAAAAGATAATATACTGTAACTTATATATCCTATCTATATATCAAATACTTCTGTTCGGCATTAATTTTATTTTGGAAAAAAAAAAAAACATTCTATGAGAAATAAATCGAAAAATAAGATTTAATTCCGCAATATCCTGCTTTGTCTAAACGTTCTTGAAAAAAATGATAATAGTCAATGTCAAAGCAGCAGGAACTTGCTTTCTTTCTTTTTTTTTCAAACTGAAACTTTATTTGACAAATTCTTTAAGTCAAACGATCTAAAACTTGCAGATAATACTACTTATATTGTGTAACTTGGCGGAACAAATTCTTTGTGAATTCTTTGCTATCAAAGAATCCTGTCAACAATACTTTTGCTTTTTATTTTTTGAAATCGAAAGTTTTTGTGTTTCGGAATCGCCGTTCAATGCATGGTCTGTTTATAAATCACATTGAAAGCTCTATGTTTCGTTACCCATTACGATAGCATCGAGTCAGAAATAATCATGATCAACCGACTAAATAAACTTCTGCTGCAAGTCCAAAAAGCTTTTGTTCATCAGTTAAACAGTACGGAACGAACCTAATTCAAATCTTTCATTCTACTAAATCTTCCGTTGAAACGTTACTGATTGTTCTTTATTGATGTTAAATTAAGTCTCCATCATCGTAAGAATTATTTGCACGCAATACGAACATTATACACAATACGAAAATATCTTCCAAAACTGATTTTTAAAATTAGAATCGTTGTTGATTGTTTATGGCAGTTTTTTTGCCATTAATATCTGAAAATCTCTTCAAAAATATGCAAAAATAACCTCCAAAGACCGTTCACTTCTTTTATCAGTTTATGGATTTCATTCGCGTATTTATGCAACTTGCAATAAAATTTGTTTGCGCTTTGCTCTATCATCAAAACAACCACAATGATTTCTACACTATAAAATTTCAAAGACCGAATTTCCACATATAGGCTTATATTACATGTTCTCTCAAATAACCAATAGTCTATCAGATACTAACGTACTGAAACAATTTAGTCGTTTTAAAAAAATGGTCATGTTTCATTTACTCATTATATTAATTTAAAGTAGAAATCCGGCCCAATGCGATTTACGAACGACAAACAATATGGGAATGAGTTTATAGAGGAAAACTATGTTTACGATGCTCTGAATTGAGTCCATTATAAGGATATTTTATGCACTTTTAATGGATCCAGTCTTAAAACTTCAAAATGTACTGCACGTTGTACAGTACAAGATACAATATCTCTTAACTTTCAGAAATATTTATTATTTTTATTCCTGAAGTAAACTAAGGGTATTAAAAATTTCCTGAAGAAATCTAAAAAATAAAATCTAAAAATAAGATTTCAATTAAACATATCTGAAATATATATAAAGTATTATTATTAAATCTTTTCGGGATTTTACGAATAAAATCTAGACTTTATTTTTTAGATTATTTCAGAATTAGCCTATATATACCGTACATATACACGCAACCTTTACGTTTGCGGAATTTTTATGCGGTTTTACTTTGTCAAGGTTTCTTCCCGGAAAATAATTTATTTATCTTTTATTATTTTCCGGAAGTCGCGCATATATTATCTACTTATCCAGACTCGTTATGAGAATCAAGTTTGCCTTCGCATATCATTTCACAGTTTACATTTGTAATATAGATAAGAAAAATGGATTTTATTTTTATTTTATGTTTTAAATTTAGTTTATCTTTACTTCTAAGTTATAAATAAAAGGGTACAAAGTTTAGTTAAAGCGTTGTTATTTTACTATTCTTAACTTTTTAAGCTTCATCTAGTCTATGAATAAAAACCTAACCAGAAAAAAAACGCACAAGAAAAATACCGAAAAATACGTACATAGAAAAATTCTCGCATTCACAGTACAGTATTACAGTATCAAGTAATAAAATCTAAATTATGTACAGTACAGTAGATGCTAGAGTTCAGCATGTACTATACATAATTATGAAGTGAAGTTCAAAGATGCAATATTCTTATTGATATAAACGAATTATATGTCTTTAAATGAAAACAATAAATTGAAAGTTCTGTGCGTCACTCTTTGTGTGGGATGTTGATTGTGGTCATTTTTTATCAGCTGTTTGGTGTAATTCATTTGTCTTTGTTCTCTGTGAATCTCCTCTTTCTTTCTATTATTAAATAACTGTTGTTTGTAGTAGCCCTTTGTAGTAGTTGTTTGTAGTATTCCTTTAGTAGCCCTTGGCCGTACTCCCTTGATTTTTACCACAATATATTTGTAAAAATTCAAGTAAACAAAAATCGAGCTAAAAAATCGACTTATTTAAATTATTTAGTCTTGTTAAAGTATATTAATAGTTTTAAATGTTATGTTATGGCTTTAACTTTTAATAACGAAATAAATAAATAATGTACTGTGTTAAGTATTTGAAGAATTTTAAACCCTATAGCTGTTTAAAAAGTGTGTATACTAGACAGTCTATACGTAATTTAACTTAAAATATTATATCTTTAAAAATTACTTAATACAGACATAAAAATATTGACATATTGTAAATTAAATAATTTAAAGTATTTAATTTAATACTTTTATTTAGAATTCAATCTTATATTAGAAAATCTCATCTATTTTCCCTCTGGAAAAACATAAATAAAAGTATTTTTTGAACTCTTGTAGTTAAAGATCTCGTTTGTAGTAGATCTGATTGAAGGTTTTCTTACCATAATTTCATAAAATCATGACATCCCGGGACTAATGGGGATGGGAATTCAATGGGGTTGAGATATTTAATAATAATTATTTTTTTAAGAATATTTATTTTGTTTATATTATTATTTTTTCTTCTGGATAAAGTCTGCTGATAGAAAAACTGCTCACTTTTATTTCCCTTACAAACATTTAGGCTACAGTCAAGAGTATTAAAACTCTCTTCACGCACGACCATTTTCGTACAGCAATGAATTAATATAATTTACTTATACTCGACAAAATTACAATGCAAATTGTTGCATATGAAAATGAAATATTTTAATTGTAAGATATATTTAATAATTTAAAATAGCAGCTGCAGCCAGGTGAATAAAAGTACTGAACATAGGGTTCGCGCCTTGCCAATGGGCTAGCCACGTGGAGTTTTCCGGGTTTCCTTCAAGTGTCTAACACTATATAGGGGTCAATTTCCCACAGAAAGTCCTCCCGAAAGTCACATACCCTTGCCACATGGTCCGTGTGTCGCGTTGTTTCATCCCATCAATCCAATCATAGAAGCAATAAATCTCTTTAAAGCAAAATTTTCGAACGGTATATAAAAAGACAATTATTTTATGAATAATGCAAAGGTTTTAAAACATTAAATCCAAAAAATTTCGTAAAAAGCATCAAATAAAATTTGGCTATGTTTAGAGAAAATAGAAAACATTTTCAAAGTCTACAATGTTTTATCTACGAATAATCATTTAACTGTGCACGTACAGTTATTTTGTTTAAATAAATTTAATAATGCTTGGATTTTAGGTTTTCTAGTCACTCTATATAATCAAATTATAAAAACTAAATTTCGTTGCATTTAATATTTAGTTGCAGATTATAAATTCGATATCATAAAATTGATTAATCATATTAAACTCTGCTATCTTTATTGCTGATATGCATATTTATTATCTCAAAAATATAATTAAAATGAAAAGGAAGATATTGTATATATTATATTTTATTAAACAAAAGTATTATAATTTTTCTCTTACAATTATTACATTTAGTGTGTATTTAGATAAATAAAATGCTGGCTGTCAGCCAAATAGCAGATTAGTTATGCTGATACAAAGAATTTCTCCTATATTCGATAATGATTTCTTTACTAAATTACTTCAATTAAGGGATTCATAATCCTTAATAAATGGCCTAGTTATATGATCAAACTGTTCATGGTCAGTATGGTGTAAACTATATAATTAATTTTCTCGCATATTTTGATCTAATTCGTAGCTCATTCCACGCTAAATATTTACAACAGTATAAATGGCGCTATTTGAAAATAAAATGAGAACAATTTATCATTTTATATTTTCTAAAATATACTACTAAATGCTTAAATGCAAATACTGTAATGTTTATTTTAAATGTATTTTCCAGCCATCAGGAGAGAGGATCAATGTCTACAGGGACTTCAGCACTCTCCATTGACAAAAATAAAAATTTATTTGTTCGAACTTCGAAACGTTATTTTTAAAAACATTTTTGATGTCAAACATCGTCAGTCCTGCAATACAATCGTTTTGCGCTTGTTAATAAAAGATATTTATAATTATTCAAATATATTTAACTTTTGTGTTAGCCCCCTTTAGATTTCTGGATCCTCCACGACAACTATCAATATATATCAGAAGGAATCGATATGAATGGATACCGTGTATTAGAAGCATTTAATTCCATTAGAATTATATGAATGCTTTCGTGTGATATCAATAATATATAAAATTTTTATGAGATAGAATAACCTAATAACAATAATCTAAATATATTATGTTGCAAACTATACCAGTTACCTACTGGTTTTACTTGTTGCTTTTAACATCACATAACATTTTTACACGTGATAAAAAATAGATGAATTTCTAAATGTTCCTACTAATATTGCAATATCAATAGCTGTTGAGTAACTATAACCATTTATTTGATATGTGGAAATGTGTAAAAACAGGCAAATTATATAAAAACAAATTTTGTATATACTTATACGAAATTTATTTTTATATAATTTAGATTCTCTTTATAGAATTTTTTCTAATATAATAAATCTTAAAAACAATTTTATAACACATTCTTTAAGAAATTTCATTACTTGTCTTACATCTTAAGTATACAAACATTCTACTAAGGATATTATTTCAGAATAATTAAGTTCCCTGTTATAAATTATTTTGTATTATATATTTAAAATTAGAAGAGTCATAGATTCATCTGAAAAAATACAAAATTCTCGATATATATATAGGCCTAAGTTATGCATAAAATTATTAACTCAAAATACGATCAGTAATATTTTTGATGAGATTTCAATAACTATAGTTTTTAATCTGTCAGTAATGTTGTAAGAATTATATAAAATTTTAATTTTATTTCTTACCGGCGATCATGGGAATCCTCAAAAAGTTTTCTGGGGGGCACAGCTTGGAGACAAATAATTACATCAATAAATTTTTCTTTTATTATTTAAATAAAATTTTATTATGATTTAAAAATAAAATTTAAAAAGTTTAATAATGATTTACTATACATAAACTTAGCTAGAGTTTTTTTTTCAAATTTAATTGTTTTAAATGAATTAGAAAAGTTAAAGTGAAACGGTGTTGCTTTAATTCTTTCGTCCTACAAAAGAAAAAATATAATAATAACTTGAAATATGATTATAACTGAAATTTTCATATCAAATTGAAACTAAATATGAAGAATTAAGATAATTATCGTGTCTCCCTACAGAAAAATAAAAGGAAATATTGTATAATACACGACAGCCTGTATCTTGATAAGCAGTTATAAAATTAAAGTTTATTATTTATAATTGAATTTCTAATATTAATATAATATATAATTATTATAATGAAAGAAAACATGAAACTCTATAGCCTGCTTATTAATTCACTTTATACTACCGTAAAAATTGGAATGTTTTAACTTGAATATATTTTTAAAAATTAGATTTATCGACATATTTTATACATCTGTCTGATTTAATCTGTTATCAATTTAAGAATATGCAATAAAATTAAGTAAACGAAATTTTTCCAATAAGTGATTCATAATTGTTTATAATATTTGCTAATACCGATAACTTTCATAAATAAGTTTATATAATGAAATAAAAGTTAAAATAAAAATAAACTGTAAGTTTATAACATATTTAAACGGTTTGACTAACTTAAACGTTAGTCAAAATAAAAGTTAAGTGGTTATTAAGAAATACATTATTTACTTTGTTAGTCGCTAGGATAGTTTTAGGCATTACAGTCGCCTATTAAGTATAATATATAATGTCATCTTCGAGTTATTAATTTCAGAAATGGAATTATTAAAATAATTTGTGTAATTTGTAAATAATAATACTGGCCTAGAGAATCACTTTATGAAAATTTATACAATGTTTTAAACTCCTCTTAAGTCATGCTATTGAATGTTAAAGAGAAAAAATAAGTTTAAAATAAATTGTTCTACCTGATTTTGGCCTTGAAAGCCATTTCCTTCTTATTGTGACCTCATTGGTTAAATCAAGAGCCGAGTTGCATTGTATAGGTAAGACTGGAATAAACTTTGCTCAGTTATTTATAGTGATTTCTTTCATCCATAGTTGATTGTTATAAAAATTATTTTCTAGAAAAGAGCCATTTTCATACTTGCAATAACATAAATTGATTTTGTAATAAATAAAAACGTTTTCGTATGAATAAGTTCATAAAGGATCTCTAATCATATACTATAGCTCTATACCACTTCTAGATAAAATAGACTTGATAGTGAAAAATTGCTTTCTGCAAATGTAAACGCCCTTCTTTCCAAGTTATTCAACCTATCAACCAACAATAAGAATGTTGCAACTCCTCTTTCACGGTGATGCTAACAATTTTTTTTTTATTTAAAAATTTTTGATAGTCGAGTTTTGTTCGTTTTTTTAAATCCAGTTTTTTTCTTCTGTAGACGTAAGGTTTGGAAAGAGCAGAAACTATCCAAGACAGGAAGTTGATTAAGCCACGATAATTAAATATGACCTTTGTACAACTAGCAGAACCACCCCAGCTCGACGAAGGTTTACGTTCGCTGAACCAGAACGTATCAACATAGTCTTTTGGAGATTTTCTAAACTACATACGTTTTCTTTAAAAAGGTTAAAGATCGTTAACTTAATTTTAACATAAAAACAAGTTTTTTTTTAAACTATACAGTCTCATAAATTGGTGATTAGTCATTTTCTACATGGGGATTCATAAAGGGACAGGTGATTTTTCACCTAAGAATAACACGTGTTCCTATGAAGTGGAACATTGCATCCGGTGAAGAGGATGAAAATGGGCTACTTTATGCATGACAAAGCGAGTGAATAACAGTTAAAAGATCGTAAAATTAACTTACGAGAATTGAAAACAAAGTGTAATTCTACATATGAACCGAAATAAACCCTTTGAACCGTAAGAATTTTTGCATCACACTCTGCATGAGAATTTTTAATTGTTTTCAATTGATACGAAGGCATTATCGTTCCTTGTTTATTATAAATCAACGGGTATATAATTAGATATCAGATATATAAATAAAAACCTAAATTTGTATCTGAATTTTTTAAATATCGCTTATTTATATTACATAATACTTTATACAGCACAGTTTACAGATATAGATGTAATAACAGAATATGTCGCGTCATTCTCACTTTAAGAATAATACCATCGCAAAATATAGAAAGGTCGTTCGTTATTGCCTGTACATCATGAAAGGACTTTGATAGTCAAAGATAGATCGTGATTCGTCGAAATGAAGTAAAACAAGTAATGCCTAAGGTGAATAGATCAATATTATGGTAGGTTGAGCCTTGGGGTAGAATAAGATGTACAGGTAGGGAAGAACGCGGAAGTACGAAAACACAATATTTCAATGATAAGCTATATTGGAGATGAAAAAATATTTACCATTTTCATTGGATTTCGTAACTAAATAAATTGAAAGAAAGTCAATACGTTAAAATAAATATAACAGATTAAACTTTTAAATAATCATTTCTATAACAAACTGCAGATTTGTTGACATAACTGCGATTTCTTGTTACTTCCATATAAAGTCCGGGTTTTTTCTATCGCAAATGAATATTTATTTTTCTTCTTTAGATACCGTGTTTGCCAAAAGCAGAAAAGGGAGAAGTCAAGAAGGCGTATAAAAGTCACAGACCTTATACAGGTTTGAAGACCACCTTAGCATCACGCTTCTCCTTCGACAACACGTTACGAAGGCGTGTTAAATATGGATAAAAGTTTATTAAGTATACATCGAATTTCTATATAATTATTTCCTAGATTTCGTTAAATAAATAAACACGTTTAGAATTTAATAGTATCTAATATATATTTTACTTACTTTTATTTATAATAATTTCCAGTATCATTTTATATTTTGATTCTTTTTATACCGTAAAATATAATACATATACGTGCGATAAAATTTAGTTTAGATTTTTAGATAAGATTCTTTTACTGGGAATAACGGAAAAGTCAGTAACCGAACTTCCCATCTAAATTTTTGGATAGATATTTCCTTACGTGACATAAACGTTCCCGTTTATTCTTCAAGCACAAAATTGTTAAATTTACCGGATGTTTTTTGTCACTTGTCAGGTAATCTCGTTTTATTTTTTTCCCGATTTAAAAAAAAAAAAAAATTGGACACAAGTCAAGCTTCACATTTCATTTCGTTTTTATTTATTTTTGTCCCACATATAAACCTTAAAATTATTTATGTTCTGTTTATATATTAGTATAAATTCTAACTATTCTATAAACTAAAATAAATAACTTTTATAATTTGTTTATAAAAATGAAACCATGGAAAATCTAATCATTGCCCATTAAAAGAAACTGAAAGGCACTTCGATAAAATCTTAAAAAGAAAATTATGTGGGAAAACTATGACCGTAAGTTGTAACACGCAACATTTACTCCTTTAAATATATTTAAGAATATTAGAAGGATATTAAGGAAATGCTTTCTCGCCATGTTTAACCTTGAATATAAATAACAAAATTTTCGCAATGTATGACACAAGATATAATTAATATTTTAAAAAAGTCTTCCTTTAACATTGACCAAGAATTAATCCAATTAAATAAACAAGGTTAACAACGTTGAATATTCGTAACATCTTTAAGTTAAGGATACCGGGAAGGAATTAACACGCCCTTAAAAATTTGCAAAGCGGAAATTCGAAATTTGAAAAAACAAAAAAACTAAATTTACAATTTAGGGATGTAAAACGGATAAATTATATAATACTCACCAATTGAACAAGTTTCAGAATTCCAGGTATAGTTTTAAAGTACCAGGGATTGAGATGCAAACCATCTAAAATTCCAGTCGATTCGGTTTTCGTTGTTACTGATATTCCAGCGTTGGTACGAGTCTCCGTTTTCTGTGTTGTTTGAACCGTGGTTTCGCCCGCCATGTTTCCTTCGTAAGGCTACGAATAAATCGTCAGTGTTATTGCATACCGCAGGTCGTCCTGCGTGGCTGAACCCCTCAAGTCACTAAACCGGTTCTTAGTCCAATAGCGTCGCTTCCTTCGTGTTATTGGTATAAACGTACTTCCGCGCTTGTAAACGCCAGCAAAAGTTCCGATTTATTTCTTCCGTCAAAACAATATTTCTGTTTTATTGGAATAAGCGTAAACTTTGTTTACTTCGTATTATCATTCAAAAGATAATTTATTACTTTAATGAAGCCAGTTCCCTTGTTTTATGCAATAAAATCGTCCAAGGTCATGTACGGTTTTAAACTTCACACCTATAATTTCTGGAAAGCGGAAAAATGTTTTTCCTGATCAGATTATNATATAATTTACTTATACTCGACAAAATTACAATGCAAATTGTTGCATATGAAAATGAAATATTTTAATTGTAAGATATATTTAATAATTTAAAATAGCAGCTGCAGCCAGGTGAATAAAAGTACTGAACATAGGGTTCGCGCCTTGCCAATGGGCTAGCCACGTGGAGTTTTCCGGGTTTCCTTCAAGTGTCTAACACTATATAGGGGTCAATTTCCCACAGAAAGTCCTCCCGAAAGTCACATACCCTTGCCACATGGTCCGTGTGTCGCGTTGTTTCATCCCATCAATCCAATCATAGAAGCAATAAATCTCTTTAAAGCAAAATTTTCGAACGGTATATAAAAAGACAATTATTTTATGAATAATGCAAAGGTTTTAAAACATTAAATCCAAAAAATTTCGTAAAAAGCATCAAATAAAATTTGGCTATGTTTAGAGAAAATAGAAAACATTTTCAAAGTCTACAATGTTTTATCTACGAATAATCATTTAACTGTGCACGTACAGTTATTTTGTTTAAATAAATTTAATAATGCTTGGATTTTAGGTTTTCTAGTCACTCTATATAATCAAATTATAAAAACTAAATTTCGTTGCATTTAATATTTAGTTGCAGATTATAAATTCGATATCATAAAATTGATTAATCATATTAAACTCTGCTATCTTTATTGCTGATATGCATATTTATTATCTCAAAAATATAATTAAAATGAAAAGGAAGATATTGTATATATTATATTTTATTAAACAAAAGTATTATAATTTTTCTCTTACAATTATTACATTTAGTGTGTATTTAGATAAATAAAATGCTGGCTGTCAGCCAAATAGCAGATTAGTTATGCTGATACAAAGAATTTCTCCTATATTCGATAATGATTTCTTTACTAAATTACTTCAATTAAGGGATTCATAATCCTTAATAAATGGCCTAGTTATATGATCAAACTGTTCATGGTCAGTATGGTGTAAACTATATAATTAATTTTCTCGCATATTTTGATCTAATTCGTAGCTCATTCCACGCTAAATATTTACAACAGTATAAATGGCGCTATTTGAAAATAAAATGAGAACAATTTATCATTTTATATTTTCTAAAATATACTACTAAATGCTTAAATGCAAATACTGTAATGTTTATTTTAAATGTATTTTCCAGCCATCAGGAGAGAGGATCAATGTCTACAGGGACTTCAGCACTCTCCATTGACAAAAATAAAAATTTATTTGTTCGAACTTCGAAACGTTATTTTTAAAAACATTTTTGATGTCAAACATCGTCAGTCCTGCAATACAATCGTTTTGCGCTTGTTAATAAAAGATATTTATAATTATTCAAATATATTTAACTTTTGTGTTAGCCCCCTTTAGATTTCTGGATCCTCCACGACAACTATCAATATATATCAGAAGGAATCGATATGAATGGATACCGTGTATTAGAAGCATTTAATTCCATTAGAATTATATGAATGCTTTCGTGTGATATCAATAATATATAAAATTTTTATGAGATAGAATAACCTAATAACAATAATCTAAATATATTATGTTGCAAACTATACCAGTTACCTACTGGTTTTACTTGTTGCTTTTAACATCACATAACATTTTTACACGTGATAAAAAATAGATGAATTTCTAAATGTTCCTACTAATATTGCAATATCAATAGCTGTTGAGTAACTATAACCATTTATTTGATATGTGGAAATGTGTAAAAACAGGCAAATTATATAAAAACAAATTTTGTATATACTTATACGAAATTTATTTTTATATAATTTAGATTCTCTTTATAGAATTTTTTCTAATATAATAAATCTTAAAAACAATTTTATAACACATTCTTTAAGAAATTTCATTACTTGTCTTACATCTTAAGTATACAAACATTCTACTAAGGATATTATTTCAGAATAATTAAGTTCCCTGTTATAAATTATTTTGTATTATATATTTAAAATTAGAAGAGTCATAGATTCATCTGAAAAAATACAAAATTCTCGATATATATATAGGCCTAAGTTATGCATAAAATTATTAACTCAAAATACGATCAGTAATATTTTTGATGAGATTTCAATAACTATAGTTTTTAATCTGTCAGTAATGTTGTAAGAATTATATAAAATTTTAATTTTATTTCTTACCGGCGATCATGGGAATCCTCAAAAAGTTTTCTGGGGGGCACAGCTTGGAGACAAATAATTACATCAATAAATTTTTCTTTTATTATTTAAATAAAATTTTATTATGATTTAAAAATAAAATTTAAAAAGTTTAATAATGATTTACTATACATAAACTTAGCTAGAGTTTTTTTTTCAAATTTAATTGTTTTAAATGAATTAGAAAAGTTAAAGTGAAACGGTGTTGCTTTAATTCTTTCGTCCTACAAAAGAAAAAATATAATAATAACTTGAAATATGATTATAACTGAAATTTTCATATCAAATTGAAACTAAATATGAAGAATTAAGATAATTATCGTGTCTCCCTACAGAAAAATAAAAGGAAATATTGTATAATACACGACAGCCTGTATCTTGATAAGCAGTTATAAAATTAAAGTTTATTATTTATAATTGAATTTCTAATATTAATATAATATATAATTATTATAATGAAAGAAAACATGAAACTCTATAGCCTGCTTATTAATTCACTTTATACTACCGTAAAAATTGGAATGTTTTAACTTGAATATATTTTTAAAAATTAGATTTATCGACATATTTTATACATCTGTCTGATTTAATCTGTTATCAATTTAAGAATATGCAATAAAATTAAGTAAACGAAATTTTTCCAATAAGTGATTCATAATTGTTTATAATATTTGCTAATACCGATAACTTTCATAAATAAGTTTATATAATGAAATAAAAGTTAAAATAAAAATAAACTGTAAGTTTATAACATATTTAAACGGTTTGACTAACTTAAACGTTAGTCAAAATAAAAGTTAAGTGGTTATTAAGAAATACATTATTTACTTTGTTAGTCGCTAGGATAGTTTTAGGCATTACAGTCGCCTATTAAGTATAATATATAATGTCATCTTCGAGTTATTAATTTCAGAAATGGAATTATTAAAATAATTTGTGTAATTTGTAAATAATAATACTGGCCTAGAGAATCACTTTATGAAAATTTATACAATGTTTTAAACTCCTCTTAAGTCATGCTATTGAATGTTAAAGAGAAAAAATAAGTTTAAAATAAATTGTTCTACCTGATTTTGGCCTTGAAAGCCATTTCCTTCTTATTGTGACCTCATTGGTTAAATCAAGAGCCGAGTTGCATTGTATAGGTAAGACTGGAATAAACTTTGCTCAGTTATTTATAGTGATTTCTTTCATCCATAGTTGATTGTTATAAAAATTATTTTCTAGAAAAGAGCCATTTTCATACTTGCAATAACATAAATTGATTTTGTAATAAATAAAAACGTTTTCGTATGAATAAGTTCATAAAGGATCTCTAATCATATACTATAGCTCTATACCACTTCTAGATAAAATAGACTTGATAGTGAAAAATTGCTTTCTGCAAATGTAAACGCCCTTCTTTCCAAGTTATTCAACCTATCAACCAACAATAAGAATGTTGCAACTCCTCTTTCACGGTGATGCTAACAATTTTTTTTTTATTTAAAAATTTTTGATAGTCGAGTTTTGTTCGTTTTTTTAAATCCAGTTTTTTTCTTCTGTAGACGTAAGGTTTGGAAAGAGCAGAAACTATCCAAGACAGGAAGTTGATTAAGCCACGATAATTAAATATGACCTTTGTACAACTAGCAGAACCACCCCAGCTCGACGAAGGTTTACGTTCGCTGAACCAGAACGTATCAACATAGTCTTTTGGAGATTTTCTAAACTACATACGTTTTCTTTAAAAAGGTTAAAGATCGTTAACTTAATTTTAACATAAAAACAAGTTTTTTTTTAAACTATACAGTCTCATAAATTGGTGATTAGTCATTTTCTACATGGGGATTCATAAAGGGACAGGTGATTTTTCACCTAAGAATAACACGTGTTCCTATGAAGTGGAACATTGCATCCGGTGAAGAGGATGAAAATGGGCTACTTTATGCATGACAAAGCGAGTGAATAACAGTTAAAAGATCGTAAAATTAACTTACGAGAATTGAAAACAAAGTGTAATTCTACATATGAACCGAAATAAACCCTTTGAACCGTAAGAATTTTTGCATCACACTCTGCATGAGAATTTTTAATTGTTTTCAATTGATACGAAGGCATTATCGTTCCTTGTTTATTATAAATCAACGGGTATATAATTAGATATCAGATATATAAATAAAAACCTAAATTTGTATCTGAATTTTTTAAATATCGCTTATTTATATTACATAATACTTTATACAGCACAGTTTACAGATATAGATGTAATAACAGAATATGTCGCGTCATTCTCACTTTAAGAATAATACCATCGCAAAATATAGAAAGGTCGTTCGTTATTGCCTGTACATCATGAAAGGACTTTGATAGTCAAAGATAGATCGTGATTCGTCGAAATGAAGTAAAACAAGTAATGCCTAAGGTGAATAGATCAATATTATGGTAGGTTGAGCCTTGGGGTAGAATAAGATGTACAGGTAGGGAAGAACGCGGAAGTACGAAAACACAATATTTCAATGATAAGCTATATTGGAGATGAAAAAATATTTACCATTTTCATTGGATTTCGTAACTAAATAAATTGAAAGAAAGTCAATACGTTAAAATAAATATAACAGATTAAACTTTTAAATAATCATTTCTATAACAAACTGCAGATTTGTTGACATAACTGCGATTTCTTGTTACTTCCATATAAAGTCCGGGTTTTTTCTATCGCAAATGAATATTTATTTTTCTTCTTTAGATACCGTGTTTGCCAAAAGCAGAAAAGGGAGAAGTCAAGAAGGCGTATAAAAGTCACAGACCTTATACAGGTTTGAAGACCACCTTAGCATCACGCTTCTCCTTCGACAACACGTTACGAAGGCGTGTTAAATATGGATAAAAGTTTATTAAGTATACATCGAATTTCTATATAATTATTTCCTAGATTTCGTTAAATAAATAAACACGTTTAGAATTTAATAGTATCTAATATATATTTTACTTACTTTTATTTATAATAATTTCCAGTATCATTTTATATTTTGATTCTTTTTATACCGTAAAATATAATACATATACGTGCGATAAAATTTAGTTTAGATTTTTAGATAAGATTCTTTTACTGGGAATAACGGAAAAGTCAGTAACCGAACTTCCCATCTAAATTTTTGGATAGATATTTCCTTACGTGACATAAACGTTCCCGTTTATTCTTCAAGCACAAAATTGTTAAATTTACCGGATGTTTTTTGTCACTTGTCAGGTAATCTCGTTTTATTTTTTTCCCGATTTAAAAAAAAAAAAAAATTGGACACAAGTCAAGCTTCACATTTCATTTCGTTTTTATTTATTTTTGTCCCACATATAAACCTTAAAATTATTTATGTTCTGTTTATATATTAGTATAAATTCTAACTATTCTATAAACTAAAATAAATAACTTTTATAATTTGTTTATAAAAATGAAACCATGGAAAATCTAATCATTGCCCATTAAAAGAAACTGAAAGGCACTTCGATAAAATCTTAAAAAGAAAATTATGTGGGAAAACTATGACCGTAAGTTGTAACACGCAACATTTACTCCTTTAAATATATTTAAGAATATTAGAAGGATATTAAGGAAATGCTTTCTCGCCATGTTTAACCTTGAATATAAATAACAAAATTTTCGCAATGTATGACACAAGATATAATTAATATTTTAAAAAAGTCTTCCTTTAACATTGACCAAGAATTAATCCAATTAAATAAACAAGGTTAACAACGTTGAATATTCGTAACATCTTTAAGTTAAGGATACCGGGAAGGAATTAACACGCCCTTAAAAATTTGCAAAGCGGAAATTCGAAATTTGAAAAAACAAAAAAACTAAATTTACAATTTAGGGATGTAAAACGGATAAATTATATAATACTCACCAATTGAACAAGTTTCAGAATTCCAGGTATAGTTTTAAAGTACCAGGGATTGAGATGCAAACCATCTAAAATTCCAGTCGATTCGGTTTTCGTTGTTACTGATATTCCAGCGTTGGTACGAGTCTCCGTTTTCTGTGTTGTTTGAACCGTGGTTTCGCCCGCCATGTTTCCTTCGTAAGGCTACGAATAAATCGTCAGTGTTATTGCATACCGCAGGTCGTCCTGCGTGGCTGAACCCCTCAAGTCACTAAACCGGTTCTTAGTCCAATAGCGTCGCTTCCTTCGTGTTATTGGTATAAACGTACTTCCGCGCTTGTAAACGCCAGCAAAAGTTCCGATTTATTTCTTCCGTCAAAACAATATTTCTGTTTTATTGGAATAAGCGTAAACTTTGTTTACTTCGTATTATCATTCAAAAGATAATTTATTACTTTAATGAAGCCAGTTCCCTTGTTTTATGCAATAAAATCGTCCAAGGTCATGTACGGTTTTAAACTTCACACCTATAATTTCTGGAAAGCGGAAAAATGTTTTTCCTGATCAGATTATTTATTGGAAATAAATATTTATCAAATATTAATATTTAATATTTTTATACTTTCTTTATGTATAGAAATTATTCTAATTGATTAGCATATATTGTATGAATATGAGAATTTAAAAAAATTTAGTTTGAAGTTAATTAAAAAATTAATTACAATATTAATCAATCTAAATTTCCATTAAGTATAGAATTTTATAATTTAAAATTACTTTGCACGATTTCTTTTTAAATTTGATTTAATTTAATATTGTAAAATTAAATATATTAGTTTTTTTAATTAATTGGTTAAATGTATTAAAATAAATAATTAAAATTAGGCTTATAAATATATTTTCAGTATGTAAAATTAACGCTGAATAAACCTGGAAAAATTATTTTATTAAAAATATTATTTTAAGCCTTAATTAATTAATTTAAATAGTGGAAAAATCATTATTTTATACTTTCAAAGATTTAAGCAGTTTTTAAACTGTATTCAAATAAATATAATGTAACTGATGAAAGAAATGTTATAGGCTATGTTCTAAGTCAAAATTTTATACTAAAGTCGATTAATGAAATTATGTAACTAAGTGTATTGTATATAAAATCTATAAATAAAATGTTTTTTACGCTTGTACAACATTATGTATAATTTTAGCTTCAATAGTTGAAAGAAATTTAAGCACTGTTGTATCAATAAATATAATCTATAACATATATGTAAAGGAATACATCATAATTTTTTTTTTCTGATATTTACTTTCTGTTCGTTTAAATGAATCAGGGTTGAACCGAAAAAACTAGGAGTAAAAGTTAGTGAAGTCTTGCGGAGGCGGAAAAAGAGATACGAGTATTGGCCTTAATAGTTTTGAATAAATGGAACAATATTTAGTTAAGTATATGGAATGCTAATGTTTAAATTTAGATGAAATTAAATTCATTTGGGACAATTAAGAACTATAAATAAAATATAACAAAGCCGTTAGCTTTAAAAATAGTATTATTTCAATTCAAGCATAGAAAACATTGTAGGTTAACAAAAAACCCTGAAACCGTCAATGTTTTTTTTAAATGTTTCCTGAGTGTATGAAAAGAAACGGCCTATATAACACCTCATTTTATTATATTAGTTTTCAAATTTTTGTTTCTAAAATTAAAAACATGTTTTTTTTATTTGATAATCGTGCAATTAAAACTTTTATTTTAATTTATTCCAAATAAAATAAATAATAAATCAAAGCTATTAGGGCAGTGGAAAGGTAGTGGAAGAGTGAACACGCGCCCAGAACGCCGAGATGATGGGCACCAAGTTTCCAAAATTGGTGCAACTAATGGGCGAACTAAATATTCTTAGAAAACTGTCATATAGGAGTATGAAAAGTATATTTTGAAATATAATATGCATTATATTAATAAAAGGTATTTGTTACAAATTTAAAAATCATAAAAAACTAATGAAAGGCTTATCCAAAAAGCGCCATATTTAAGTTTGCTCTTAGTGCCAAATATTCTAGCCACGACCCTGAAAGCTAAAAAGTTTCTTTAGAAACAGTTTTCAATGCAAAAAGAACTTTTATAATCAATATTAAAAGTTAAAACAATCAAATTCTCAATAAAACATAATTTTATACAGAATTATGTTAATTATCAGATTCTCTATGAATATTTTAAATAAGTCAAATTAATATTGATTCTACTTGAAGAAAATTCGCTAACTGAATGGAAAATTTAAAATAGTCGCTGACCAGATATTGATATCAAGAAATCGAATGGTATATTTTAAAATAAGAATAGAATTTACTTAACTTAAAATATTAGGAATAATTTTATAAATATTTAAAAAGAGGAAATGTGATGCGACACGATCTGTACTGTAGTGTATGCACCCTAAATGCGACACGAAGTGGTAAAAGGATTGCACGAGGAAGGCGAAAGACAAAAATGTTAATAACTTCCATTTCCTTTCTAGGTGTTTTAAAATGAATAAGTCTTATTGTATGACATAATAAGTTTCTATTATGAAAACTGTTAGTAAGTTGTTTTTAACTATAATAAACAACCGAATTCAGACAAAATAATATGTCAAATATAAAACATATCGAAATTCTGATTAGTACCAATAGTAGATCAATATTTTCATGAAAATAATTTATTAGGTACTCCCTAGGAAGTAAAAACAATATAAACAATTATAAAACAATTATTGAAAATCTCAATGTATAAATCACTTCCTGCCCACCTACCGAAACAATATAAAATGAAACTGCAATATATGTCAAATACTGTGTGGGATCCAAATCCACCTTCAAAACACATGTGAGTAATTTTATGTCTGAATTTTGATTTATTTCTATTTATTGAAAAGAAAATTATCTTTTAGTTAACATATTCAACTAGGAAATTATACATTTGTGAAAATATGTTACATATTTAAGTTATTAATACTCTAAGCATTACAAAATATATAAAAACTGTATCCAAAAAAAGTCGGAAAAATTCTTAAAACCAGAATTTTTAAGTTATTAAAACCTTATCACAGAACATGAAGATCTGAACGTATCTAATTTTACTAAAATTGAATTTTTAGTAAAGGACAAATTATAAATAATTAATATGTTAAAATAATTGACAGCGTACAATTTAATTAATTAATCATCCTTACAGTTATTAATCACAAACATATGTATATTAATTAGCTGTTTTTCTAATATCAAATATTTAATAACAAGTTTGTAACAAATTATTTATTTAATAATTCTACATGCTTTCAGATCATACATTTTGATTCAGTGTAGAATTAATTAAAAAAATAATAATAATAACATAAAAACCAGAAATGTACTAAGAAAAACTTAAACTATATTGCACAAGTTTATTTTATTGCGATTATAAAATTATTTACACATTTTAAATGTTGTAATGTAAACAGTAATGGCACAATTTAAAATAAAACTACTTTTCAGCAGTAAACAAAAGATATAAATTTAAAACTAAATGTACTTTTTTTTAATTTATAATTTGTAGTATTTAAATATAATATTACAAATATCACATAAATGTAATCAACTATCAGTTAGAGTTATTAATGGTTTTTAAAATTTAACATTTCATTTTAAAAATACTTGGTTACAATTAATCATAAAGGTTACAATGAATCCAATGTTCGAGCCTTTGAAATAAAGCCGGAAATACGAAATGTCCAAAGATTAATATACAAACAGACCAGAAATGGCAATAGATTATTACGTGTTTTATTTTGTTCTTTACACGTCAAAACTGATTATCGCCTTTCAGAAAACATTGATGGGTGAACCGGCTCTATCTGAAGTATAACCTCGTCTAGACAACTTTCTGTATATTTCTGGAACGAATTGACCTTCACTTTTCAACTAATTTGATCTTGTAAAAGTTTCGTTAATTTTTTTCTTTAAATCGTTTATAAAATTACAGAAATTTATGTTTTGCACTTTAAAGTGAATTTTAAATTAAATAGTTTTAATAAAAAGTTGCCTAATCAAACATTGAACAAACAAATTAAATCGATACATAATTATAATTAACATTCCTTTCTATAAGATGGCACTTCAGTATTCTGTATAAAAAATCAAAATAAATGTAATATTATAATAATAAAATTAAAAATGCATTATAATAGTAAGACGTGGATCTCAAAATAACCTCAAAACAGTAGACCAGACCGCATTACCATTCATTATCGTGGAATCTTAGATGCAGCTATATCAGATATTTCAAAGTAAATGTAGGTATCATATAGACATGTTGAGCAACATGTCTATATGATAAATGGCATATCAGCCGACGAGTAATGTATAAAGTTCCTGCTTAATGTTAAGTGTAGATAGACTTCAACAGACATTCAATTGCAAAGTGTATATCAAATTTTGCCATTTCGAGCGTCAAAATTTAGAGCATGAAAAATCAGCGAAAATCTATTTACTTTATGGAATTTCATCACGTATAACATTATCTATTTGTCGAAATTTGAATAGCTTTAAATATTTATTTTTTTAATTATTAACGGTGTTCTATTTTTCCATTGTTTGTTGTTTGTGGCTGCTAAGACTGCAAGTAATACAAATAAAAAAACAGGATAATAATGACCGTTTTATATTAATATAGATGTTTAGCGTTACAATAGCCGACCGATAAAAGAGTGCACAATAATGCTCTTAAGTCTAATGAGAAAACCCCAAAAAATTATAAGTACCGAACAGTACTGTACAAGTTTAGATTTGGCAGCCTAATATTATAATTTCAATATAAACACGTAAAAATCCGTTCCAAGCTTTCAGGCGTTATTTATAGTGGGCATAGGGAAGACGTCGATTGCTGCTACCAGTGAACCGCGAGAAAAAATTTTGGGGTGATCGCTTCAAAATTCTGAGAATTTTTTCCAGAATTTACTCCAAAATTTTTGGAAGTAAATTTACATGATTTTACATTAAAATAATTTTATATTAATTGTTTTCTTATATTTTGATATTTTCTAATAATAAATACATTATTTGTAAGAGCCGCTACAAACTACAGTTTAGCGAGAGCAAAACGCTAGCAAAATGCTCTAGCGTTTTGCTTTAGTTTGAGGCGACTCTTAGTTAGTTTCCATATACAGGTATCCCTTGATTAATGCTGTTAATTAATAACTTCTACCGCATATATAAAGGAATTGCTGCAATTAATTTCATGCGTTAATCAAATTCCACGTTAAGCATGGGATACCTGTATTAATATTTGTTCTCGTATGAAGTGTTTTGATGAGGGGGGTTGGTTCCTGAACCTCTTCTTCCCATATAAACGACCATGGATACTCTTAAAGAAATGGCTATATTTCGAAAAGAATCAACTAAACCATTATTATAAATAAAGTTTAAAATTTTCCTGGAGTACATGGCTTTATTTTAAAAACATTGTATAGATTTTATTTCTTCGAATAAAGATACTTCATCTATATCACTATTATAACAATCAGCAAGTTTTAAACGTAAATCTGTACGCTATTTTAGGATTTCATAGTCATCCCAGTCTGACGAGTAAATGTGATAAGACTTTAAACATGTCATTACTCAGTCGAATCGATTATCTATATATATATATATAAATGGACGTGTGTGTCCCTATATTTCACTTTTCAGCAAAAACTACACATCGCACATGAATGGTGTTTGTATGTGGTAGTAGCCACAAGTCTCAATTCGTGCACTATAGTGGTTGCGTCTCGATAGCTATAAGGGTGATAGTATGGGGGCTTAATTTAAAGTGGTTGACTTCGAAGATTTTCTATTTATCTTAATCTCCACTATCGTTACTTTTTGCCCAGCGAAGCGGGTCCTTGCAGCTAGATTCTAGATTACTTAGAAAAACAGTCTTTTATATATATAAAAAAAACTATACTATTACATATAAATAAAAACCCAGCGAAGCGGGTCCTTGCAGCTAGTAACTAAATAAATTAGAAAAACAGTCTTTTATATATAAAAAAAACTACTATACTATTACATATAAATAAAAACCCAGCAAAGCGGGTCCTTGCAGCTAGTAACTAAATAAAAGTAACGTTCTAAAACTTAATTTTATCATTATTAACATTTTAAAGTCAGTTTGGAGCATTTCCTTAACTGGCACCATTGTGCAAAGAACAACCTACACACTTGCGACATACCTGAAACTGATGTTTCATATTCAGAGAATATAAATAAATCAATTCAGTCATTACTATCAATGCGTAATTCCTTTCAAGAAGTATTTTACTAATTCAAAGAAATAATTCAAATGATCAGTCATTATCACGGCACGAGAGCTAAATAATTTCCGTGAAAATAGACGTGAGAAGAAAACCTGCGTGCTGATTCTATCACGATCTTCAGTGAATGGTAACTGTTGTCATCTTTGCAGCGAGTACAGATTTGTTTGAACATATTTCTCTATTCCGGACATGTTCCCTTTTTCATTTTCTCTAATTGACTAACCCAGCATAATTCCGGGAACTTTTTGAAGCTACCTTATATATATATAACTCGTCTCTACCTTCAAAATTAAGTCTTTTGCCATTTTATAAAAATTAAAATTATAGAAACGTTTATAACGCAATCTCATAACAGATGGAGCCATACACAATTTTATTTTTTATGATTACTAATATAAAAGTTATTTTTTAAAGAAAAATCTCATAACAGCTGAAAAAGTTACACAACTCGTTCCTAGATTTTTATATCTGTAAATGATATTAAATTATTGTTTACGAATACGAAGTAACAGACCATTTTCTTTAATTAATCTCGGGATTCTGACATCGAGAAAATCACAATTCCATAATACCGAAAGTAAATATTTATTCAGGAATTGCAACCCCTACTTATGCACCAAATAATATTGAATTAGGCCTATATTACAATTTGAAATTCGTTGATTGAATTTATGATTATTTGATGTTGAATTTATAAAGAAAACGCAAATATAGTAGAAGATAATCAAATTTGATTTCTTTTGCTATACTTTAATGACATTATTCAATACTACTATTGTAACTTTGAAACTTTACAGTAATTCACAGATGATGCTGCAAACACTGACGTTAAACTTAGCAAGCTGTTTTAAAGACGTTTTCTCATTTTATAATAGAGAGGTTGCGGCCGAAGTTTTCATTTCTAAAACATGAACGTCCAATGTTGAACGCCGCCATCTTGTAAGCCTAGAAGTTTAACAATGGCATTTGGAACGTCTAATTGAAAACTTCGGCAGCAACTTCTCTAACGACTCTGAATGTTGCTGAATGCTTGATTCTAGTGTAGCATTTTTCTAATGTAATATCTTGTCTTCAATTATATTCAATTTTTAATTTGTAAATTTTCAATTTAAATATAACTAGCTAGCCCGATAGCTCAATTAATGTTAATTCGCTTATAATTAAATTTTAAAATAAAAATAAAATTTTAAAAGCAGGCAAATTTATAAAATAAAAATTAGTGAAATTACTAAAATAAATTTAAATTTGATTATCTTTTGTGCGAAAGGACACTAAAACAATTTCTATAGTTATATCGCAAAATAAAAAAAAAGTTGCAATTAATTTAAAAAATAACATAATTAAAGATTCAAAAAATGAGGCAAAATTAACGCAAAATTAAATAAATAATAATAATTATAAAAACTAAAAATAATAATTAAAACTTTGACTTTTACACCAAAACCGAAACCGAAAAAAACTAAAATTAAAAACAAAATGAAAATTAATTAATTAAATTCAAATCAATTGAAAATCGAAACAATGTTCTTAAAAACCGTTTAAATGTTGTTTTGAAATTTTCAAATTATAAATCAAATTAATTTTAAAATTTACGTTACTTGTGTGCAGTGGTTACCGAACATTTGCTATTAATATCTATATATACCCGCTTATATAATTAGTTTTGTATTTATATTGAAAATAATATTTTAATGTTCGTTTCCTCCAGTAAAAAAGGAAATTCAATTTTGTTACGAAAGAACAGATAAGCAATAATTAATAAACAACACCAGTCGATTTATTTAAAGTCCCTAGCGTTATCTAATGTTATTGTAAATGCCCCATTCTTTTGTAACGTATAGTAACGGTTACCAGCGTAATCACCCACTCATATCTGTTATGTAATTTATGGATAGCTCCTGTATTATTTTCTTCTCAATCAAACTTTTTTAACCACGACTTTAAATAATTATTTTATCATAAAGTATTCAAAAATCAAATCTAAATATCGCATAAGTTTCAAATTTCAGTATACTATGATTAAAAATTAAAATGTCATCAAGCAATTACCAATTTATTTTTTAAATTCTTTAAATTCAGATCTAATTTAAAATCAAAAGGTGTTTCCCGTAAATTCAAATTTGCTATCAAATTTTTTAAATAAATAAATTTCTATTAGAATTATTGAAAAAGACACAATGTTTAATTTTTTTATTGGCGATTCTATTATTTTGATTTGGAACAAATAAAGTAACGTATGCTGTAGAATTTTCTGAAGTGATTCAAACCGTAACTTAGAAAGTTATAGTTCTGTTCTATAAGTATTACAATTATAACTATTTAAATTTAAAAATTCAACGAATATAAAACTTCCATTTTTGGAATTGGTGATAATACAAGTTTTATTTTTGTATAATTGTTCTTGAATATTATTAAAATTAATAATTTAAAGTTACTTTTAACAAATATTGAATAATTTAAAATTTATCCTGAACATTAACATTATATCAAAAGCTAATTATTGATGTGAGTTTAATAACTTCAAGATAGAGTTCTCCACGATGATAACTTATATCTAGAATATATATACCTGGTGATCAGACGAAGTTTATTTCCGAGGAGACTTTTTGTTGTCAGCCAGCAGTGCTTGTTATTCTACTACATGTCAGGAATAACGCTTAAATCTTAAACATTTATTTATTTCGAAATCGTGAGATAACATTTGAAATTCCTTGCCACGCCCACATGTTTTTGCAAATAATCTCTTCACGTCCAAATGATAGCTTACCGCTCTGCTAGACTTGAAAATGAATCCTGACGGGCCGAAAAATCCTAGAAATTTTTCGGAATGATCCGTCCCGGATATGTTGGGGCCCGTTCTCATCATTTGGCTGTCCCATTATGGGCCTGGTCAAACAAACGATGGGCTTGATGGTTTGTTTTTTATGCTTTAGTTCTGTATTCACTGGACAATAGAGTAAAAAAAGACATCTTGTAGAAAAAATATGTCTTTCTTGTTTACTCTTTCTTGATGCTTATAGAGCATTTTCGATCAACTCATCGTTGGTTCGTCCAGGCTCACAATATTATTTTAATGTTCTTATATTCCTAAATAACCGTATTTTCTGTCCCTGATTTATTCATCTCTTACCTAAATTTTTCTTTCTTAGTCGTGTTAATTTACAACTCTTACACAATACTNTGTTCTTATATTCCTAAATAACCGTATTTTCTGTCCCTGATTTATTCATCTCTTACCTAAATTTTTCTTTCTTAGTCGTGTTAATTTACAACTCTTACACAATACTCGATATTTTTGTTTTATTAGATTTAAAAGATGACTTTTTGCTGACTTTTATAGATTTTTATTTTTAATTTAAAATTTTATGTTTCATCTAGTAGAGAAACAAAATGACAAGTAATAAAGCAACGAAAACATATTTATATGAAATCCAAAAATTTTTAGGAACTAAATAATCGATTTCGATTAAAATTCCAAGTATGGTGTAATTCCTGAATGCGCCCATCAGTGGCCGAATGGATACAATACAGGTAGTAACAAAAGGTTGATCGCGTTCCATAATGCCGATTTGTATATTACCCATAGTTCCAGTTGTAGGAAGTAGAATGAAAGCAACTGGCCCACGTGCTGCAGTATATTCTGAGTTTTACTTTCGATAAGTAAGATTTATTTGTCGCAAGTATGCCACCGAAAATTTTAGTCTTTTGGACAGGTTATGTAACTAGTCTTTCCGAAGCAAAATACAGTACTTGCAAATTCAAATTATTAAAATGTGCAAAAATCCTGGTTTTAACGTTTTACGATATGTGATACAGTCAGTTCTCAAAAGAAATGATTCGCAAGAGCCAGGACAGTCGTCAAGTGTTTTAATTCGTCCCAGAAAAGCAAACACCCCAAGCAGCACACTGGAGGTGATAGCAAAAATGGTTCAGTGGCTGATCAGTGATTCAAATCCAAAAACCCAACAAAGTATTGCCCACAGTGTTGGAATAGCCCAGTCCACAGTTCATGCCATCATTCACAACAATTTGAAACTGGAGAAACGGCATAAAGGTCGAGTTCACAAGCTGCTGTCTCATCACATCTAAGAACGAAAGACCAACTGCCGAAAACTGTACGAAAAGTATTTTTCGGTAAACAAGTGGCAGTTTGTAGTTACGCTAGATGAATCATGGATGTACATGAACAATTGTAACAAATCGCGGGCAATTTACTACAGACTATCAGATGGGAGACCATACGAAAAATGGTTCAAGGACTGTCGCGAAAGTTTTCCGTCAGGTTTTATGGTCATTGCGGGTTATTGTTATCGTGGTAAACTAAACATCAGAAAAGTTCAAAAAACCTTAAAATTAATTCGACGTACTACCAGACTAACGTTCTGAAACCTCTATACTGTGAAGAGATCTCTACTTTGTACGGAATTGACCAAACAAATGTATAGGTGCATCAAAACAAAGCTTTCAGTCATACCTCCAAATCGACCCTAGATTTCATCCATGTATTGGAACAGAAAAAGGGAATCCATACCATCCTTTTCGATAACATCACCATGAAGTCTCCCGACGCGACTCCAATGGACTACTGTGCGTTTGGTTTATTGAAACGACCTCTGGGAAGCCGTCGTCCAAAAACAATGGCAGTCTTATGGAAAGCCTATAAGGAGGAATGGGACCTTTTGGATACGAATGTTCTTTAAAGAAATTTTCTACAGTGGAAACTTCGATGTAGGGCTATAGTTTCACGACATGGCCATCAGATCGAGCATAATCAAAACTGGCGCCATGGCATTTAGGTTACTTTATAGGCCTCTTAATTCGGCATTATGTAACGCGGTCACGTGGCATTTTCCGGGTTTTCTTCACCGAAATAGGGGCTAGTTTCCTATAGAAAGTCCTCTTTCGACGGATTGCCCATGTATCGCGTTGCCGTAAACAAATAAAATATTCCTAGATATATTTCAATCAGGGGCGTGCCGTGACATTTGACGATAGGGAAGCCGTGTTTCTGTAAGAAGACGACATCCAGGGGCAATCAGTCAATCGCGCGTCAGTGATGGTCTAGGGTCCATTCGTATCGTTTATTCGATAAGCCAGTAAAAACCGTAGACTTCTAAATGCATTTTTAATATCACAATTACATTCCGAATCGCTAGCCACGATATAAGGGCTACAATTAAAAATAAAATAATAAAAACTTACTCGGTGAAATAAAATATGTGGTGGATGTACCGGTACATACAAAATATTCTTCAATTATATGAATATACTTTTAAAGAAAATTATAATTAAATATAGCTTTGCAAAGAAACGTACATAAAAATATAAAATATTCTTTACTTTTTAAATCTTAAAACAATGCACTTAGTCAAGTAGCTCCCTACGAGTGGCTAATGAATGGAATCGAAGACGGTTGCAGAGCGTGCATGCACGCACTGCCAAATCCCCAGGGTGCCGATACCGNTACGTAACAATGGAATTGTTAAGAGAAAGCGACGTGCAAGATTTACAGGCGCAGATGCAGTTCTTTCGTTTTTGCGGGAAATCGAACATATTTTTAGAACCATCTAAAAATTTTCTAATTAGTCTGGAAACAAGGGTACCCAATTCTTGCATTCTGTGAAAACGGGTAAGGTTGACTGTAACATAATAATCTTTATCTTAGTTATCGTTACTATTGCCCGAGCAACGCCGGGCCCACCTGCTAGTAATAATATAATTAACTATTAGTAAATTGTGCTATTACACATTGAACAGATTAAATAATGCAAATATTGAATTTTGAAATTATTCTAAGAATATTTATTATTCTCATTTTTAATATAGTGCCGGACAGCTGAGGCTATAAAAACGACAACCGACGTTCTGATGGTCAAGGCGGTTAAGGTGTCAGTCAATCTACTACTCTGATAGATTGGGGATCAAATTTGGGAGAGCACCGTCAGGAATTTTTCATGGGCGGTTTGTGCCGGATACGTCGAACCCCGCCCAGCACCACCCAATCTCTTTATTGTAAACCTGACCAAACCCACAATGGGCATAATTAAAAGAAAAACTTTTAATACCTATAAGGCACAGGTTTGGTTTATTTGTATACGACAACATGATACATGGGAGATCTGCCGAGAAGATGCCTTCCGAGAGGACTTTCTATTGGAAACTGGCCCTTATTTAGATGATACAAACGTGATGAAAACCCGGCAAACTGCACGTGGCCTCCCGTTGGAAAGACACAAACCAAAACCAACTACCAGTGCTCAGTGGTTTTATCCACTCGGACAATGAGGCGAAGGCGTAAAACAAATGGAAGATAATGGTAACAATTTTTCACTGTAAGAAACCAGACGCGAGATCAGTTCAAAAATATTTGTAAGTGGATGGACCGGGTTAAGGTGGGTCTCGTCCCTGAGAATCTGGCTACTCCCATTACGAATCTTGCCTTTTTTATCGCCCGTTATAGGTTTGAAAAAGTTCTGTTTGTATCTAGAAGGCAAAAAGTTCTTAAAACATTACATAATGACTAAAGTGATTTCAACATTTGAAATCACATAATTTATAGCCAATCAATATAAATTCCGATCTAACGTTTTCTTTATATATTTATTTTGTTACTAATTATATTTTAATTCCTTATATTAGTCATCATTTAGGACGGCAGTATGACTATCAATCTCCGCCCTGGAAGATCCGGAAACGTAACCGGAAGAATAATCGAATAATTTTTCAAGTGCAGTTTATTTCATATATATTAACCTTAGTGTCTCACCAATCGGTTGCTCTCGTGACTGTAGTAAAATTTATAATGGGCATGGGAACAGGCTCTTTTAATATCCGAAGGGCGGAAAATCAGTATATAAAAATATTATTATTAATTGAATAGAATGTATTATTCTTGAATGTATGAATCTTAATTCTAAATGAAAATAATTTATCTTTAAATTTGAGAGATTCTAATTTTTTACATATTCATTGGGTCAGCCGGATTGCCGATCGGTCAACGTAGCAGCCTACCGCTCTGGAGAATCCGGAATCGACTCCGAACGGGTCGAAAAATCCCCAAGAATTTTTCGGGAGTTAGTCCGTCCCTTCACTCTCCCCGCCGCCCCATTATGGACCTGGCCGAACCCATAACGAGCTTGCTAAAAGAGGTCCTCTTAGTGCCCACAGGGCAAAAAGAGTTAAAATATATATATTCGTTAGTTTTAACCAAGATAACGAAAAATAAGATCAAACAAAAACCTCTAAATCAGACAAATAAATTCATTGGAGAGAATCGAGCATAAGCGAAATTTTTGAATGATAATAGTTGAATAAAGATAATAAAGATCAATATAATTATTTTCATTTTAAAATTTTTTTTTTCTAAAAAAATTTCTATTATATTTTATTTTCCGAATTCGAAAATGTTTTAATAATTTTTCCAAACCCTTTTAATAAAACAGATTTTATAGTTGGTTACCGATAATTTTTATTATTGTTTAATATAATTAAAATTAATTTTATCATTAGGTTCTTAGGGGACATTTACAAACCATTTAACCCAATATTTTGAAAATTTTCATCTCCTTCCGTGTNCGTAACAATGGAATTGTTAAGAGAAAGCGACGTGCAAGATTTACAGGCGCAGATGCAGTTCTTTCGTTTTTGCGGGAAATCGAACATATTTTTAGAACCATCTAAAAATTTTCTAATTAGTCTGGAAACAAGGGTACCCAATTCTTGCATTCTGTGAAAACGGGTAAGGTTGACTGTAACATAATAATCTTTATCTTAGTTATCGTTACTATTGCCCGAGCAACGCCGGGCCCACCTGCTAGTAATAATATAATTAACTATTAGTAAATTGTGCTATTACACATTGAACAGATTAAATAATGCAAATATTGAATTTTGAAATTATTCTAAGAATATTTATTATTCTCATTTTTAATATAGTGCCGGACAGCTGAGGCTATAAAAACGACAACCGACGTTCTGATGGTCAAGGCGGTTAAGGTGTCAGTCAATCTACTACTCTGATAGATTGGGGATCAAATTTGGGAGAGCACCGTCAGGAATTTTTCATGGGCGGTTTGTGCCGGATACGTCGAACCCCGCCCAGCACCACCCAATCTCTTTATTGTAAACCTGACCAAACCCACAATGGGCATAATTAAAAGAAAAACTTTTAATACCTATAAGGCACAGGTTTGGTTTATTTGTATACGACAACATGATACATGGGAGATCTGCCGAGAAGATGCCTTCCGAGAGGACTTTCTATTGGAAACTGGCCCTTATTTAGATGATACAAACGTGATGAAAACCCGGCAAACTGCACGTGGCCTCCCGTTGGAAAGACACAAACCAAAACCAACTACCAGTGCTCAGTGGTTTTATCCACTCGGACAATGAGGCGAAGGCGTAAAACAAATGGAAGATAATGGTAACAATTTTTCACTGTAAGAAACCAGACGCGAGATCAGTTCAAAAATATTTGTAAGTGGATGGACCGGGTTAAGGTGGGTCTCGTCCCTGAGAATCTGGCTACTCCCATTACGAATCTTGCCTTTTTTATCGCCCGTTATAGGTTTGAAAAAGTTCTGTTTGTATCTAGAAGGCAAAAAGTTCTTAAAACATTACATAATGACTAAAGTGATTTCAACATTTGAAATCACATAATTTATAGCCAATCAATATAAATTCCGATCTAACGTTTTCTTTATATATTTATTTTGTTACTAATTATATTTTAATTCCTTATATTAGTCATCATTTAGGACGGCAGTATGACTATCAATCTCCGCCCTGGAAGATCCGGAAACGTAACCGGAAGAATAATCGAATAATTTTTCAAGTGCAGTTTATTTCATATATATTAACCTTAGTGTCTCACCAATCGGTTGCTCTCGTGACTGTAGTAAAATTTATAATGGGCATGGGAACAGGCTCTTTTAATATCCGAAGGGCGGAAAATCAGTATATAAAAATATTATTATTAATTGAATAGAATGTATTATTCTTGAATGTATGAATCTTAATTCTAAATGAAAATAATTTATCTTTAAATTTGAGAGATTCTAATTTTTTACATATTCATTGGGTCAGCCGGATTGCCGATCGGTCAACGTAGCAGCCTACCGCTCTGGAGAATCCGGAATCGACTCCGAACGGGTCGAAAAATCCCCAAGAATTTTTCGGGAGTTAGTCCGTCCCTTCACTCTCCCCGCCGCCCCATTATGGACCTGGCCGAACCCATAACGAGCTTGCTAAAAGAGGTCCTCTTAGTGCCCACAGGGCAAAAAGAGTTAAAATATATATATTCGTTAGTTTTAACCAAGATAACGAAAAATAAGATCAAACAAAAACCTCTAAATCAGACAAATAAATTCATTGGAGAGAATCGAGCATAAGCGAAATTTTTGAATGATAATAGTTGAATAAAGATAATAAAGATCAATATAATTATTTTCATTTTAAAATTTTTTTTTTCTAAAAAAATTTCTATTATATTTTATTTTCCGAATTCGAAAATGTTTTAATAATTTTTCCAAACCCTTTTAATAAAACAGATTTTATAGTTGGTTACCGATAATTTTTATTATTGTTTAATATAATTAAAATTAATTTTATCATTAGGTTCTTAGGGGACATTTACAAACCATTTAACCCAATATTTTGAAAATTTTCATCTCCTTCCGTGTCCTCACGGATCCAAACAAGAGAGAAAACCCGGACCGCTCGGATTTAATTCTGTTTTTTTTTTTTTTTTTAACTCGGTCCTGTGAGCAATAAGAGGGCCTCTTTTAGCAAGTTCTTTATGGGTTCGGCCAGGTCCATTATGGGACGGCCGGGTGGTGAGGAACGGGGCCGATATATCCGAGATCAGACTACCTCCATTCAGATCCGAGATCAGATCGAATAGACTACGACCCGTCTGGATTCGATCCCGGGTCCCCCAGAGCGGTAGTCGTCCTCCTCGACCGATAGGCCATCCGGCAATTAGTCCTGGGTCCTCAGAGCGGTAGGCTGTATCAGTCGGTTATTTCTTGTATCTTAATTATCAAACAATACAAAATAAATTTAATATTTAATTTCATAAAAAATAATTAATAAAAATTAAATTATTTAAATTTTGAATTTAATGCGTCTTAAAATTAATATGATTTTTTTAATAGCTTAAATGTATTCATTGACTCTTTTATTACTTATTTATTGGTTAAACTCATTTTTATCCCGAAAGAATGTGTGAAAAGATAGAACAGAAATTTTTCCTAAGCAATAATTGAATACGAATTCTACTGAAAAAAAAAATAATAATAATAATGCATTTTCGTTTAGTTATGTAGAAACTTAATACATTTCTGTTAATAAAAGATTTAATTATTCACAATTTAGAAATAAATATTTTTTCCTCCACCAATCATAATGTTTATTCCGAATAGGAAGTTTAATTCTGAATAATGTAAATAAAAGTTTAAATTTTGAAGTTTTTTAATATTTTGGTTAAAATATATTTATTTTTATTAGAAATATTTACGAGTTTTCGTTTTTGTAAAAATAAATCATATTTATGTTTACAAATTATATATATATATATATATATAAAAACTTTTATACGCCGTTCAGATCGCCATCTGTTATCCATTTCACGACATTTGTCATCCATCTTGGAAGCCAATTTGAGAGAAAAACATTGAAAAAAGATAAAAAATGTGTGTTGATTATAAAATTTTAAATATATCTTAATTTATTACCAAGAAGTAGAAAGACGGTAAGTATTAAAATATATTAAAATGAAAATATATCAGACATTTTTATTCATTTCACTTTCAACACAAATTTTTTTTTTTATTTTATAGTTTGATAATGATGAATAATTAGGCAGACATCTCGCGTTTTCTCTTGAAATAAATCGAAAGTTAATGCAATATTTTTCTTGCTAAAAGAGAAATGTTATGTGACCTTAAACACAAAAAATACCTCTATATAATCAACAAGACCTAATTGTCTATTAAAGTTAATTTTGCATTATATATTTTCAATGACACAGTTATTTGTATAATGAAGTAATTGCTGTTTTAGTTTGTGTGTGTGTTAGCTTAACATAAACTTAAACTGTTGTGGCAAAGTTAAGATGAAATTACTAAATGATAACCCATTACTTTAAAAAAAAACATGATGATTATAATGTTATTTAATTGAATTTTTTCTAAATTATATACTCTTTATTGAAACTAAGTTAGTATAATTTAAATAATGCAACTTTATTTTATAGAGAGATGATGACGTCAAAGTTTAATGTATTAGCAAATTGTATTTAGAAAAAATACCGTAGTCCTTGAAACCTTTTTATCTATGCCATAAGTCGAATCTGCCGGTTTAAAAACTTAAATTTTCGATGACGGTCGTGTTAATGTGTACGAGAATACGGCATTTCTTAAGTTTCAAAACTTATTTTTCTAATTTTAAAGGTATGTTTTACTATCTATTAGAAATTTTTATGGTAAATCTAATTAAAAATGCTTCCGTAAATTAATTTTAATTTCTGTGTTAATAATAATAATAATAATTGATGAGATGCAATAGCTGAAAGTGTTCCTGTTAATTTCAGTATTTGCATAACTTTAGGAAAATTGAATATCTTAAAATGAAATTGTAAAGTCACTTAGTTGTCCGATACTTTCAAATTACAATATTTGTAATACTTTTAAAATTTTAACTTTGAATTGGCTTTCATTTTAAACAAACTTTTTACCATATTTGTAAAAAAGGACTGACGATTTTACAATTTAAAAAAACGTAACGAGAGACTAAATATGCCTTCACTTTTCACCATGTCCAATCACCAGGAACAAAATCTTCCACAGAAGAGAGAACCTTTCTTTAGAGGCAACACCTGTGCAAAAAAATGCAAAACAGTCTAAAAGTTCACAGGTGACAATCCCAACATAATTAAAAGTAAGGAAATGTTATATTTTTAATTTTGTTGGGATTGTCACCTGTGAACTTTTAGACTGTTTTGCATTTTTTGCACAGGCGTTGCCTCTAAAGAAAGGTCATCTTTTCTGTGGAAGACTGTTGTTCCTGGTGATTGGACATGGCAAAAAGTGAAGGCATTTTTAGTCTGTTATGTTTTTTTTAAATTGTTTACCATATTTATTTGAAGAATGAGTCCTTTACATTTATTTCTTTTGTTTTTATTGTATTTAAAATTTTATTACAATGTGTAATTTTATAAAATTGTTGGCATATGTATATTATTATTATACTTTGTGTCATAATGCTAAAATTTTAATGTTTGTTTTATTTATTGGTTTAATTTACCTGCCAGTTTGCAGCACTTAATTTTTCCGCCCTTTTTTTTATGAAGCAGTACATTGTAACAGTCATTATAATAAAAGTTTTTTCTCAATATCTTTTTTATGTTTACTTCACAAGTGCAAGCTGCTTATCACTCATCCAACAAAAGTAATTAAAAGAATTGATTTGTACAAATATATATGACTATTACACAGTTAGTGTTTCTACTCTTCAGTTTTTGCCCTCCAGTAAATTTTACTTTTACCAAAATAAAAGTAAAATTTCAGTTTGGTTAAGTTAATTATTCATTACAAGCTATAACCCATGAAAAGTGATAGAAAAATAAACCCCATCAGTTCTTTGGTAAAATTGGTAATTTTGTTACAAAAATTTAATATTGAGCAAAAACACCCTCACATCACCATTCAAACAGTATTCCACCAGAGCTGTTTTGGAGAGTTTCTTACTAACATCATGTGTGTATTCTGTCTTTAATCTGGTCCCAAGCAATGGCCTCAATGTACACCAAGGACCAGTCTACATGAGTATCATGCAAAGGAATAGCATAAACACCTGGTGTGAAGCACTTCTCTACTTAGGCTGTGTACACATTAGGCATTTTTAAACACATGTTTTGGTAACGCGCATTTTGAAGAACCAAGAGTTCTGCATAGGTATACATACTCAAACGCATGCTTCTGGCCAAGCATGCGTCAAATGTGCGTTGATAGATTTTTGTTAGAATGTGTGTTTTGCGGGCGTCAGCCACGCGCTTTGAGATATGTGCTGCCATGATGTTGTACATTCGATCGTGCGCTTTCGGGCAGAGTGGACGCTCTTTGGCCGAAATGGAGAATGATCATTTCGATACTAATCTATTTATTGATGAAATCTAAAAGAGACCAGCCATTGTCAAATGATTTTATAGATATTCTAAAAGAATTAAAAATTTTGGGTTCATATTGTCTTAGTTTTGGATACAACGTCACAAACATTCCATGCGTCAGTCTATCTTGTAATATTGGGTGCACCCAAAATTCTCTTTGCCTCTGCCATCGTCTTTTATAGCGACGATGGAGGAGGCACACGCAAGCAATTACTTTCACGTCCATTTCCNATTCAGATCGTCATAGCACAACGCGTGAGATTGCACAGAAGCTCAATGTATCACATACATGCGTTCAAAAAAAATTAAAACAGCTTGGCTATGTCAAGAAACTGGATTTATGGGTCCCTCATCAGCTTAAGGAAATTCATTTGACGCAATGTATTAGCATCTGTGATTCTCGTCTGAAACGCAACGAGATTGATCCATTTCTGAAACGACTGATTACTGGTGACGAAAAGTGGATAGTTTATAGTAATGTTAATCAGAAAAGATCGTGGGTGATGTGAGATGAACCAGCCCAGATGAAACCAAAAGCTGAGATTCACCAAAAAAAGATTATGCTGTCAGTTTGGTGGGATTATAAAGGAATTCTGTACTTTGAACTTTTACCAAGAAACCAAACGATTAATTCAAATGTGTACGTTCAACAACTCGCCAAACTAAGCGATGCAGTTCAAGAAAAGCAGCCAGAATTGGCAAATCGTAAGGGTGTTGTTTTTCAGCATGATAATGCAAAGCCCCACACATCTTTGGTCACTCACCAAAAGTTATTGGAGCTAGGTTGGGATGTTTTGTCACATCCACCATATAGCCCTGACCTTGCGCCTTCAGATTACCATTTATTTCGTTCCATGCAGAACTCCTTAAATGGTAAAATTTTTAATGACGGTGATGATGTAAAAACACATTTAATTCAGTTTTTTGCTGGCAAAAATCAGAAGTTTTATGAACATGGAATTATGACACTGCCTGAAAGGTGGCAAGAGGTCAATGACAAAAATGGACAATACCTAATTGAATAAAGTTATATTTTTAAGCAAAAATTTTGAATTTTCCTTCTTATTTAAAATCCGCAAGCACTTAGTTACCAATGCTATAGAATATTTCTATAGTATATATTGTAAAAGATTTTTTTTTCAGGTGATTAGCACTTTGAAATATGCTGCAACAATTAAATTTACTTAAAAAGTAGTTAAAGCAAACACAATACTCCATCTTGTTTTTGCTCTATAAATTAGAGGATTTGTCTGCAATTTCATCTTGTTTAATCTTGTTAAGTCCTGCATTTTACATTATGAATTAATTTCATGTAAAATAAATACAAGTACACTATCAAATTTCTGGCACCCTTGGTTCTAAACTCTTCCAGATTAACCATTTTGCTGAACTGGTCACATATTATAATACATCAACGTATCTTACGTACCAAAACACCACAGTTAATTCTTTTTTTTTTTTTTTTGACAGTTCTACTTTATCTTGGATCAATATGGACTGGTGTTTGTTTGACACCATCACTGATACATTTTCACTGTCATCTCTTAGAAGCCATAGTTATAGTTAAGTTTAAGCAAATTAAACTAAGAATATTGCAAAATTCCAGTATCATCACCATCAAGTGTGGTGTAAATAAGTGTATCCCACACACACCATCTGTGGCTGACCAGTAAACTAGTCTGGTGGCCATGGAAATTTCAAATTCTCTTTTGTAAATTTGTCTGGATTAAAAGAAGTGCTCCAGAAATTCTGGATTAAAATCAGTTTCCAGAAATTCGATGGTGTATCTCAAATTGACAATCAAAATTGATTTACATTTTCATTTGTAATTGTCTCAGCTGTAGATCACTGAATATTAGAAATATTTAAGACACACATTAAATTTTAATTCATATGTCTATTCAAAGAAAGAAATAAAGATTCAAACAGAAAATAAGCAAATAAATTTATCTGTAAATGAGATTTAAACTTATATTCTTCGTTAAAATGCAAAATTTTCCAAACTAAAATACCAGGATATATTTATTCTGTCTTCTTATAGGGCTCTTCTTCAATTCATTCTGGAAACAAATATTTATAAAGATGTCATATTTGGGTATATAAGTTTAAAGTGAACTTTAAAAATAATTGTATAATTAAATTGTTATAATTGTAACTAACTGAATGTCTGAAATTGTTAAACAAAAAAAATTACCAAAACTATGTAGCCTGGTATAGGTGATAATAGGGACGAAGATATGATTGTATATAATTTCCATTGCATCAGAAGCTAGGCCCCATCATCTTCTTGAAAAGCCGGCAAAAGTATTAAAGATCCGGCCAGTTCTCTCCGCTATATATTCCGTGTGGGCAGTCCATAAGAGCCTGTGGTCAAGCACCACACCCAAATACCTGATATTCTTTTTAACAGTTACAGTATGGCCCCCCATTTTAATGGTGGGGACACTCAAATATAGGTTGCAATGTCCAGGTTTGTTAAAAACTATGCATCTAGTCTTATGCACGTTGAAGTTTAGTTTATGTTCCTTTCCCCACGTTAAAATATTATCCAGAATGCTAGTTCCGTTTTTCTCAATGTCTGCCCTAGAGCGGCATCCGAGGAGCACCATGGCATCATCTGCATATGCAATTGTGTTATGTTGCCCAAAATTCTGCAGCCAAAAAGTCATGAAGATGATATCCCATAGTATTGGGCCACATACAGAACCCTGAGGGCAGCCGCGAACAATGCTGCGACTGATAGTGTGCCCTCCACACTGTAATGTGGCTGATCTGTCACAAAGGTAATCTTTTAGAATCTTGTAAATGTTTGCAGGACAATTCATATTCCTAAGATTCTGTAATATCAATGGCCACCAGGCACTGTCAAATGCCTTTGCAATGTCCAGGCATGGCCCGGACATAATTATGATTGTCCAGGAGATGATTGACATTGTTGACAACTTCGTTAATGGCGTCGGCTGTAGATTTTTGGGGGCGGAAGCCAAATTGGGAGCGATGGAGGATGGAGTTGTGCTCCAGGTGCCACAGAAGTCTGTTGTTTATTAGCTGCTCCAGGACCTTGCCGAGGACAGGCAGTAGGGATATAGGTCTGCTCTCAACAGGATTGCCTGGCTTTGGGACAGGGACAATTCTTGCCCACTTCCAGGTACCAGGGAAAATGCTGTGCCGGAGACAGACATTGTACAGATGGATGAGTTTGGTCGGGATGAGACTCCAGATAATTTTTGCAATCTCTGGTGTAATGTCATCATGTCCTGGAGATTTCTTATTTCTGAGGCTGGAGAAGGCATTGTCAATCTCATGTGGCATGAAGTCAGGATCGTTATCTATATTGATGGGGGTTTCGTTGCTTTGGTGAATCTGTATATGGTTTGCAGAGTCCTGCTCTATTGCATCCTCCAAGCAAAAACTGTCTATTTTTTGTTCAAGACATGAAAGAAGTCCTCCCCAGAGGTGTTGGAATAAAGAATTTGTGACTTTTTTAATTTACCTGTGCAAAATTTGGTAATAAAGCCCCATGGATTACTGGAGGCTGTGGTGCAAAACTGCCTCCAGGACACCTGTTTTGCATTTTTTATTTCAGTTTTGTAATGATGGAGATGATCAAGGTATTGTTGCTTGTAATTAGACCGCTGGAGTTCGGAGTGGCATTTTTGGTAGGTCTTCCTTAGGCGGATGTGTTCCCTTCGTAAAATTGTCAGTTCAGGTGTCCACCACAGGACAGGCTTGCGTTTATTGGTATACTTTGGTATAAACTTTTTGCAGGCAGTTTCTATGATGTTAATATTGTGCTCAATGCGATGCGGACTATATTGGGATCATCATGATCACAATCAGAAAGGTTATAGTCAAGGAAAGAATGTAGATCAGTCCAATTGGCAAGATTTAAATTATATTTAGAATGAGGATGATTGTTGATAGGGGATGTGGTACCAATTTCAAAAGAGATGATAGCATGGTCGTCTATTGAGTCATCCAATACTTTCCAGTTGGTGATTGAAGGATAACAGCTAGCAGAACAGGCTGTTACATCAATCCAGCTGTGACCCTGGCTTGATGTGAAGGTAGGTGGGGAATGGGGATTATTGAGGATGTGCAGACCGTTACGGGCAAAAACATCTTTGAGTAGGCGGCCACGGCGGTCCAAGCGTTCACCTCCCCAAGCAGGGGAGTGAGCATTAGTATCTCCAGTGACTATAAAGTAAACATCATTAAAGGTATTCATGATGCACTGGATATTGTTGAGGAGAATGTCAATATCTAGGTCCTTTGGAGAATAGTAATTAATAACAATATATCTGTGATTATTGACGACGATTTCTGTACAACAGATGTATTGAGTACTTAAGATCCCATGATGGAGGAGAGAGAGGTTATGATTGGCAACGATGGACACAGCCCAGGGGTAGTCGGTGGTGCCCCTGAGCGGTGTACAGTTGGTAGGGAGACAAGCCGGTTTATTTTTTATACAATATGGCTCCTGTAAAGTAATGAAGTCGTAGTTGTGCATGATACTATTGAGTATGGAAGTCGCTGCTATGCTTCTTCCAGCATTATACTGTAGAAAACTAATTTTGTTATGATTTTGTCTGGCCATAATTAGTTTGTCGTATTATGTTGGACTTTATTTTTTGGAAAATATTGCAGGAGCCATCTCAAGCGTTGTATTCATGGTTGCCGACCTTCTCATGCTTGCAATTTATGCAGATGGGTTTTCTGTCTTTGTTTTCACACTCCCTAAAGATGTGATTGCCAGCACAATGGCTGCAAATTGCAGTGGATTGGCTACAGTTTCTAGTGGAATGGCCATACCTGCAGCAGCGGAAACACTGCAGGATGGGACAGAAGTCTGCAACCCTGCAGCGAGACCATTCCAAGCTGATTTTTCCGAGCATTAATAGTTGTTTTCGAATTTGAGGTGTTACCTCAATTATCCAATTTGTGAAGGCATTTCCTTTTTTCCCCATGGCGAATTTTACTTTGAAAACCTCTCTAAAATGTTCTTCTGTGGAAATTCCGGCTACGGTATCATTTTGATTAAAGATGAGCTGCGCAAGCTCATCACTGGTGATTTGAGCACGCACAGAATAGAGTATGACGTTTGGTAGTTGTTTCCTTGGTTGTTTTATTAATATTTCAGGAATTTTTCCTCTATATGTTTTTGTAATTTAAGAGCATCTGCTGCCTTTTTCAGTTCAACAGCCAGGCCACCGTTACCAATGTTTCTTATCCTCTCTATACCTATATTTAATTGTGACGGTTTAATCCTTTCATAAATAAGTTTTCTTAGGTTGTTGCAACTTTTGTCGTTGTTATTTTGGTATTAGAAGTAAAACTTAAGTGCTTAATGTAGGAGTTTTCGGGGGTTTTATATTATTAATCTGATTTATGGTCTTCCCCGATTGGAGGATAGCACTGTACGTCAGTGGTTTTTCAGTGGGAGTGGAGTTAAAGTCTGTAATTACTCGTAATTGGTTTATTTCTCCAGAAATCTCCTTTAGTTGTCCTGTAGGGCTTCTTTGATTAAGCTTTTAGGAGATATCTTCTACCTTCATGTGGATCTTCTCGTTGCATCCTGTCAGGCCATCAATCTTGGTGATGATCTCTGCAAGTTTTTTACTGAGATCAGTAGAGTGGTAATCAGGTGTTAGTTTATTTCTGAGTGGCAGCAGGATGGGCAATGTTGGGGTCATGCCGGTAAGCAACGACTCGTTATGATTAGGGGACAGAGGTCCCTTACATATGGGAGTTCCCAGAAATGGAGGGACACACATGTCGTTGGTAATCTCTATTTCCGTGGGTTGCATATCTGGAGCATTCCCTCCCAGAGGAGAGGATGCATGGGCTGGGTCTTCTATTTTAGGAGCAGTAGAGGTGAGATGTTTCACAGGTGGGCTGAGTTCGTTATTGGTGGATTCAGCAAAGTCTATAATCATCTGGATCTGATTGAAGATGTATTGCACATGCTCTGCCGTGCCGAGATGTTTGTTGNCACCCAAAATTCTCTTTGCCTCTGCCATCGTCTTTTATAGCGACGATGGAGGAGGCACACGCAAGCAATTACTTTCACGTCCATTTCCAAACTGAGCCAATGCTCACGCTCCATTAAACAGTCATCGAATGCCAAGCTAAAGCGCGATGTGTACGCTGCTAACGCACGTTTAACGCAATGCAAAACACCTAATGTGTACACAGCCTTAGTCCTTATCATTTCTGATCAATGTGAAGATTGTTGGAAATCCCTCTATAATCGATCCTGATGTTAGCCACTTTAGCCACATTGCCTTATTGTATGTAATAACTATGAGGCTACCTTCCCACTGATAGGCCTACTCCTTGTGATGTGTATGTTGGTGTACGGATTTCTTAATGAGTGTCATACCACTATGGGTGTGATGAAACTTAGCTCCTCCTTCCTGTTATGTGGCTTGGGACAGTGTGTACAGGTGCTCTTAATAATGGAATAAAAGGTGGCTATTCTGTAGGATAAAGGCTTGTAGAACTCATTTGGAGGACCAACAATCTTATCATTGATCAGAAACAATTAGGATTCAGTAGAGAAGAGCTTCATACTGGGTGTTTGTTATTCCTTGGCATGATACTCATGTAGGCTGGTCCTTGGTAAACATTGGAGAAACATTATTTTTAGATATTGTCTTTAAGATATAAACAGAACAAAGAACACTTTTTATTAACTGGCAGCTGATGGCCAAGATAGTAAAGGCATCAACCAGCTTGCTGCTCTGGGGAATCTAGGTTTGAGTCTGGGTCAAGAATGTCAAGAATTTTTTGTACTTTTTATCTGAGCAACATCGGGCTCATTTATTAGTTTGTTAATAAATGTATGCTACAGTAGGTATTTAGAATGCTTAAGTGACAAAATCAAATCCTTTCTGTGCACATAATTGAATTTTTACTTGTTATAAAGGCACTATGGTAAGTTGGAGATGCAACGTTGAATCTGCATCATGTAACTAAGAAAAATTTTGACATTACATGCCAAACATTTAAAGATTGGAATGACAGTTAAATACAATATAAACAGCATGAAGTATACTAGTAATGAAAACTTAGAAGGATATGTAATTGAAGAAGTGAAAAAAAATTGAATTTGCCAATGTAGTTAATTTAATGAAGTAAGTAATCAAGGGTGCTCATTGGGCATATGCCACCTTGTCAGGTTTCCCTTTTCTTAATTCCCAAGGAAGCTGTAACGTTTCATTTTATTTTTAAATTAGTTACTCATTTTTATCACACACAACTTTTTACTGATGACAAATTTTCAGTTAATAACAAAATAATATTTGTTGTTAACTGAAAATTTGTTCTAGTGGGTTGTGATTGTTTGGTCAAGTACTGAGGTATAATTGTATTTGATTGTTAATCGGATTTTGGTATACGTGGTAGCATTGAGGGATTAATTAACTGTGTTAATCAAGGGATACTTGTACATACATATATATATTGTTTATTTTATAAAATGTTTGTAGGATGCCTTTTTTATACCATGTTCTCCCTCCCATTTTCTATAGTCTGCAGGTGCCACTGTAAGCAATATCTCTTTAGCAGTGGTAAGATTGAGAAATGCTAATGTTTCTGATCTGGGTCATCTTCAGATTTAAGTTGAAAATGATAGCATCTCTCCATTCTTACCTGATGTTAAAGACGAGATTTCTTTAAAGAAATGAAACCTCAACATACTTGTAACTATATGTTTGATTTTGTTTAATTATGTAACAGTATATTGCATTTTTTCTATTTATATTATTAAATTTTTTAATTTGTTCTTTATTATTATTTTTTAACTACAAAATGGAGCATTTAAAACAAATTTAAAGCAAATAATACAAATAAAAATGAAGCATTAATGCACAAAGTATTAGAAAATGCAATTTGGTATTAATGAGAGCTTTCTGCAGAAAAGAAGGCAAATCCAAATAGTGATGTATTCTGTTTTAATAAAAAAAACGTTTTAAAAATTTAGTTGCAAAGTAGTGATAAAAATTTAAGTTTAATAGCATTTTTTTTTAATTCTCTTATAGATTTTATAAATTTTTAATCTATTATTATATTATTTCTAATTATTTTTAAGTGAAAAGCTTTTTTCAAATGAATAATCAATTTTCTTATTAAAGATATTCTTCAATTAGTGTGAATGCAGTAAAGTTTTTGGAATGCATTAACTGCACTAAGTATAGGGTTGGCAACTAAGTGATTGCAGATTTTGTCAATAGGTGGCCTTAGCACATTTTTTTTGCTTTGTCATCGTGTTCAAAGCATTTAACCTATATCATTTTCTTGTTGTTTAGACTTCCACCTTTAATTTAGTAAAAAAATTGTATCGATTAGTTATTTAGTTTCGTTTTTATCCCAATTTAAAAATGGAAGAACAAGACGTGCATTTCAGACATATTTTATTGTATTATTTCCGAAAAGGCAAGAATGCATCACAAGCACACAAGAAGTTATGTGCCGTATATGGGAATGAAGCCTTGAAAGAAAGGCAGTGTCAAAATTGGTTTGCCAAATTTCGTTCTGGTGATTTTTCACTGAAAAATGCTCAACGATC